>NW_014010123.1:4834-6606 GCF_000611645.1 Monoraphidium neglectum
TCCCCAGCCTGCGCCGCTCGGCGCGTTGCGCCGCCCGCCAGGCCGCTGCTCGCCGAGTTGGCGCTGTGGGAGCGCACCGCGGACGGCCGAGCCGGCGGCAGCCCGCTGCCCTCGTCAGCCGCCGGCGCCGCGGCGCCGACGTCGCCGCCGTGCAGCGCGGGCGGCGTGGCGCCGCTGCTGGAACGGCTGCAAGACAGCGCCGGCTCAGCCCCGGCAGGCGCCGCCGCAACGGGGGCGCCCGGCGCGCCAGGCGCGGTCGGCGCGGCGTCGGTGTCGTCGTCTGCGTCGCCGTCGGCGGCGCGGTGCTGCTGCTGGCGCTCAAGCGCCGAGGAGATCATCCGCTGGCTGCTGAAGCTCAGGCGCCCGGACCCCGCGCTGCCGCCGTCGGCGCGGCGGCGGAACACCAGCATCCGCCGCTTGTGCGGCTCCGCGGCCGTCTCCGCCGCTGGCGCCGGCTGCGGCGCGCAGGCGGGCGGCGCGGCGGGGGTCGCCGGGTCGCCCTGGGGCTGGGGAGTGCTGAAGCTGCCGGGGGCGCTTGGATGCTGCGGCAGCAACGTATGGTGATGGTTGTGGTGGGTCTGGGCGCTGGGCGCTCGCGAGCCGCTCAGGAGTGCGGCTGTCTTCGCCTTTAGCCCCTGCAGCAGGCCTGCCAGCGCGCCCTGCGACACGTGCGTCTGCGGCGCAAATGGCGCTTGCTGGCGCAGCTGCGCCTCCATCTGCTGCTGCTGCTGCTGCTGCTGCTGCAGCCGCGCCTGCGCTTGCGCCTGCTCTTGTTGCTCAAGCAGTTGAAGCTCTTGTTGCATCTGGAGCTGGAGTTGTGCTTGTTGCAGCTGCAGCTGCTGCTGCTGCTGCAGCAGCAACTGGCCCTGGTGCATGGCACTCGGCCGCATCGCCGTAGGCAGGTCAATGCTGCTGACTAGCCCGGCAGTCTCAAAGCTGTTACTGCCCGACCCCATCAGCGGCTGCATGAACGCCCGCCCATCCTCGGCCCGCCACGGCGCGCACGGCGCGGTGTGCGAGTGTGCCGCCGAGCCGGTGCCCGCCGCCCCAAGCGCGACGGGCGCCCACGGCTGCAGCAGCGCTGCGGCTGACTGGCCCTGCTGCTGCGAGTGCGGCGCGCCGGCCACCCCGCTCCAAGTGGCCTCAAGGCTTGCGCAAACCTCAAAGTCCATTGCGGCACCGCCATAGCATGCGTCGAGCTGCGGCCGCGCCGCCGCAGCCGCGGCGCCGGCCACAGCCGCAGCCGCAGCCGCAGCCACACCCGCAAACCCGGCGCCTGAGCCCGCCGCGCGGGCGAAGCGCGGCGCGCTCTCTGCGCCGTCGGCGCCGCCATCGGGGCTGGCGGCGCCGGGCGGCGCGGCGACGCTCATTTCCAGCTCCAGAGGCGGCGGCCGCTTGAGCCGCCGGTCGGGGCCGTCGCGCGCGCGGCGGCAGGGCACGGTGACAGAGTCAGGCAGGGAGTAGAGCCCGGTCGGCGGGCACGGCGGCGGCGCAGCCCGGTGCTCCTGCTGCGTCTGCAGCTGGCCGGCCTGCCGCTGCTGCTGTTGCTGTTGCTGCTGCTGCAGCGCGGAGAGCGCGTCGGCTGGCGTCGCCAGTATGCCGCTCGCGAAATAGGCGTCGACATGCGCGGCGCGCGCGTGTGGGGCGGCGCCTCCGAAGCGCACGGGCAGCTGCAGCGACCCGATGTCATCATCGGCAGAGGACAGGCCGCGCATCGCGGCGGTGAGGGACGCGCAGCTGCTGCGCGCGGTGTGGAAGCTGCCGGGGAGGGC
>NW_014010122.1:0-6246 GCF_000611645.1 Monoraphidium neglectum
CTCCAGACGACCTGCTACTCCACCGCCCCATGCAGCCGCCACCGCGCCGCACAGACGCACACGCCCCCCCCCCAAAACGTCTCCCTACAAAACCCTGGCCCCGGCCCACCTTTATGCATTCCACCGACGGCGTGGGACCCCCCGACAGCTTGAGCGCCTTCAGTGACAGCAGCTCGGTGACGCCGCGAATGTCACCCAGCGCCGCCCCCAGCCGCGGCAGCGCCACCGGCACGTACCGCAGTTCCAGCTCGGCAAGATCTGCGCAGGAAAATATTACGGAGTTGCACAAGCAACACGGTAGGGTCGTGTCGCAGCCACATATGAATGGCGTCAAGTGTGTTGTGGCTACATGCTCGCCAGCCGAGCGCTGCGTGTCCGCTGCAGGAAACCGCAGCTGTGGTCGCCGCAAGGGGCGGCGGCTGGGGGCGTTTGCCAACGACCGAGATCCACAGGTCTGGAAGGCGGGGAGCCGCCAGCCTGGCGGGCAGGATCAGATCAGGCCCCGGCGGCACAAGACCACATGAGACCACATGAGGGAAGCATGGCGGGTCGGGGCCGGCTGATCAGATAGGCTGAACCCTGGCTGCGTCCAGACAGGGTTCAGGGTTTAATGCACACGCGGCGCACCTATGGTGAACGCGAGCTCTGCCATGCGCTCTGCAAACGCGTCTGCGCCGACGCGCGTCCCGACCAGCAGCGTGACCGAGCGCAGCCGCGGGAACAGGCGCCGCACGCTGCTGCCGACCATCGCCCAGCGGTGGGGGGAGCGCTCCAAGTCCAGCTCGAGCAGCTGCACGCTGGCGGTGACGTGGCGGCGCCAGTGTCGGCACGCCAGGCGCGCGGCGGCCCATTCGCGAGTGCCGAGGAACAGGCCGAGCTCCTGCGGGGGTCGGAATGCAGAGAGGGGGTGAGGATGGGCGGCAGGGATGCAGGGCAGCCATATGTTGCGTGTGGAGCGGGCTCGCAGGCTGCCGGCGTAGGTGGGGAAGCAGCTGGGTTTTCGATGGCGGGCCGGGCGAGGGGAGCCCGCGGGAGCGGCGCGGCGCGAAACGCCAGCAGCGAGCGCAGCGCGCGCCGCAAAGCGTGCACGAGGCGCACCTGGATGAGCTCTGCGGGGGCCGACGCCCACCCAACGGAACCCATGGCCTCTTCCACTTCGAGGTGCGCCCCTACACGGGGCCGCGAGCTAAGTGCGATGGCAGAGCGCGCGAGCCTGTGGCGATTGGAGTTATGGGCCACGTGCAAGCTTCGTGTTGAGTTATATCTAAGGTTGCAACTATTTTGTGAAGGCAATCCAAGCACGTCATCCCCTCCCAAGGTCGCCCATCTGGTGTGGGTCACCCACTGCGGTAAACCGGTCTAGTCGCAAAGGAGTTCGCAACCAGTCGACCAATCCACCACTCGCGCACAAAGACATCTAAGAGCCCTTGTCACAAGTTGCAGCAGCGATCTGCTGACCAGCACAGTCACAGCGCCAGTCATGCTGTGTGCGCAGTGTGTGCTTTCAGGGTGCAGCACGCTGCCCTTTGTGGCTTCATGTCCACCGTAAGTGCATGTGACAGAATGCAAAACCAGGTATACGCATGGTCTGAACGGGTGCCAAGTTGCAACCCGACATGGGCGCAGCTGTCTGCACAGCGCAGCGGGCTCCACGTCACTCGAGCGGCGTGAGCGCAAGTCCCTGGCATCCCGCAACTCTGTGAGAGCAGGAATTTCGTGAGCGGCCCTTCCCTGCCGCGGCAAACTTTCTGTGTGCTCGTGACAGCGCTGTGCGGCAGACTGCATGCCACGCCCTGCGCCATGCCCGCACCCCGCTGGCCCACCCTGGTCAGTTGTGCGCGCTGGCCAATGCCACTGCTTGTGAGGTGCAGGCGACTGCAAGCATCGCTGCGGCCCACGTGGCCGACCGCAAGGCCCGCTGCGGCGCCAGGCGCTGCTGGTCCACGCAAGTCAGCAGTGGGCCCGCCACCCTGCAACCAGCAAGGCTGGTGAGTTGCCCAGGCGCAACTGGGCGCGGCGGGCCGTGCGCCAAGCGGAGGGGGAGTGAGGGGGCACGCGGTACACCGCAGCGTAGCGTGTGCATGGGTACGAGGCAGCCCAGGTCTAGGAGCGAACAACTGCTTGTGAACACACTGTGTAATTTCCATCGTCCTGGAATGTCGGGTGTTTTGGCGCAGCACTTCTCACCGCGAACAGCATGGCGTGTTGCCTGCCGCCCTCTCGAAGACTGCTCGCTATGTTGTATGTGTAGATATGTAGCGCTTTGAGAATTTATGTAAGTCGGGCCAAGCACTGTCCTACGTACAGCCACTGCTTGCACGCAGTTGCAGTAGTCACTGCAATGTGGCCGGCCCAGCCACTGGCGGGGGGTCAGTGCACACTGCGACGCACATGCACAGGGCTACATGGGGCAAATGTGAATTATATTTCGTGTTGCTTTGAAGTTCGAGCCATCCCACACGTGCCTCTCGCTAAAGCGGCCTGCATCGTGCTGCAGATGGGGCCCGTGATGGGACTGTTGTTTCTCTCAAGCGCGAGGACGTGCAAATCATATTAACTGCCAGGACGTGTGTCGCTGAGCCCAGCCTTGTGCATCAACGGGGCGTACAGTCCTGTGCTGTAGATGCACGGTGCAAAGGAGTCACTGGCCATGTCATTTCAGGAGCCAACGCCCGTGCAGATCTTGGGACTTGCACCAGCAGCAGGCGAACCTGCTGCCGCTGGCGGCGCACTGCCAGCGGGAGGCTCCACCCTCGGCCCGCCGCCATTTGAGTATTTGCAGCAGACGCCGCTGCCGCCCAACGCGGTCGACGCCCGCGGAGGGTGCTCTTGCACGTGAGTGGATAGCAGGTTTTTCGCCCTGGGCTGCATGGTAGCTCCGAAGCGGCCGCTGCGTCGGTGCGATGACACATGGCAAATCTCTCGCCTGCAGGGACGGGTGCGGCGAGGGCTGCCCATGCGTGACTGCGCACCGAATCGGCACGGCGGCGCTGGTGCGCTGGGGTGGGAGGGTTGCTTGTGCTGCCTGGTGCCTAGGGGCTCACTGTAGATCGTGAGGGCAGGGACACATGAGGAGCAACCCCAAAACCAAAACCAGCAGGTAGGAGGGATCAGCGAAACCTGTGCGGCGGCGGCGCCGCACGCCGCTGCGGGCGGCGAAGCAACCAGCGTGTCCGAAACGCTCTCGCTCTAGCGATCCCCAGTTTTATGGAGTTCAGACGCAGGGCCGAACTTTCTCTGCAACCCCTGTCAAAACCTCCCAAGGAGTCGCCCCACGCAGCCGAGTCGGTGCTGGCGCTCCTGGAGTGCGGCCCGGCCTGCGCGTGCAGGCACGGCAGCGGCGCGGGCGGCTGCCTTGCACGCACCACGCAGCGCGGCGTGCGCGTGCGGCTAGCCGTCGCGCCCGTCCCAGGCAAGGTGGGGCTGCGCATATGGAGCATGGGCACGCAGCAGCCCGTTCGCCCCGTTCGCCCCGCTGCATCTTGCCTTGCTGTGAAGCGAGCGGCGGTCGGCAAAGCAGCGGCCCCTCTCACTGCCGCCGATTATCTCGTCCGCTCCAAGCCACGCATCGGCGTCCGCGTCCGCCGATCCCCCCTTGCGGCGCCTGCCTGCCGCCCCCGCCCCTTAGGGCTGGGGCGTGCGTGCGCTGGAGCCGCTGCCCCGGGGCGCCTTTGTCTGCGACTACACCGGGGAGTACCTCAACACCAGCGACGCGCGCGCCCGCCTCGCCGCGTACGACGCCGCCGGCGCGGGCCACGCGCTGCTCGTCGCGCGTGTCGTGCTGCCGAGCGCGACGAGCGCGCTGCGGCTGAACATCGACGCGACGCGGCGGGGGAACGTGGCGCGATTCGTCAACCACAGCTGCGACGGCGGGAACCTGGAGGCCGTGCTGGTGATGGCCAAGGGTGAGGGTCCGACAGCTCTCATGAATCCATCAACTCCTCAGCAGCTTTTTCAAATGAGAGAATGACTACCGTATAAAGATGGAGGTGGCCTGAGCTTGTGCGGGTGCGGCCGCCATTGCACGGCATGGGGTCGCACATGCGCCCTGCCCACGCCACGCTCATGCCCCCCTCCCTGTCGTGCGCCCCTCGGCCGCCCCTGCAGGGGAGCTGCTGCCGCGCGTGGCGCTGTTTGCGGCGCGGGACATAGCGCCTGGCGAGGAGCTCACCTTCAGCTACTGCGGCCGCAGCAAGGCGGCCGCGCCAGCGGGCGGCGGCGCCGCGGGCGCCGCGGACCGGGCGCGTGGCGCGGGTGCGGCGGCGGGCGGGCGGCAGCATGCGTTCACGCCGTGCGCCTGCGGCACGCCGGCCTGCTACGGCTTTCTGCCCAGTGAGTTTGTTTGAGGAGCCTGCTGAGATCTTTACGCATGCAAGCGCCCCTCTGGCGCTGCTGCTGACTGTCTGGCCTGTGCTCGTTTGACCGCCGGCCATGCGTATGACCGTCTGGCTGTGTCTGGTGACCTCCATGCTTCGATGTTCTTCCTTTACGCGGGGTATGAAAATTGTGTGGGTGGTGAGCGCATGTGGTGCATAGCGCTTGACCAGATGGCAAACCTCATGTCGAGAGCGTGATGCCGCCACGCCGTCACACCATGGGTGCCCTGCTATCAGCACCAACCACTCTTGAGTCGCAGCTGCAATGGCAGCAGCAGGGCGGCCTGCTGGTGCAAAATCTAGTCTCAAGTGGAGTGCCGAAGATGGTTCCTCATTGCCTATCCCCTTGGTGCCCCTGGTGTTACCCATTTTGCATCTTTGTCTGGGAGGGCCGACACCGCGCGGCTAGGGCACACCCCCTCCTCTCGTCTCAGAGTGCAGGCTGCCGTTGCCGAATCAGGCAGCCCACCACCCACGTGGGCGGCGTCGCCACAGGTGCTGCGCATGCGTCAGAGTCACTGTGCGCGCAGTCGGGCCGATCTGTGTTTGTGCTGCTGGTCAGTGCGCAACCACAAACCCATGTCGCACGTGACCGGCCACGAACGATATCTTGTATTGGATTCGGGTTTCCTTGTTCCCTTTAGTTCCCTTTAGTTTGGGGAACTGCGGGCCTGCGCCGTGATACTGCATGACACTTGCATAGCCGGCCCTCCAGCTAGTTTCTGTGGCTCATGAGTCTTTCGGTGCCCCACCTTTGGCGCATGTGACTGGCTATGCACGCGCGTGCGTGCATGTGTGTGTTTTGTGTTTCCAAGGGCTCCCGCGGGCCCGGGTGTTGGGCGCACGCGGGCACCCTTGTGCGATGGGCGCGCATGCCATCGGCAGTGCCCCAGCCGCTTGTAACGCCTAGCAGCTTTTCATCAGTGACCAAAGCACTCGCTCATGGACGGCACAGGCCTGGAGTGCTAATCGCTCCCACTTCCCCCTGCTCTTGTCGCCCGGGGGAACGGCGGCTTGGTCACAGCTTCGCCCTGGGCACCAGTGCTGACCGCTTTGAAACTGTCGAACTTGGCTCCCCCCCCCCCCCGCAGAAAGGTAAGTCACGAATCACCCTTCCTCTTCAAACGGGATATTTGTTCTTGACAAGCACAGGCGTTGGGCAGCAGCAGACTGAGCACCAAATGATGCTACCCGCTACTCGGAAGGTCCAAACTTTCGTCTGGGTCCAGTGCTGTATGTGGATTTCCCGTAATAGTGTACCTGGCTTATTATGAGCGGTTCGTGAACAGCATCCTGTGCATTGTTGCTAATCGCCTGATCAAGGTTGCGGTGCTCTTGTCAGCTCTTCAAGAACAACAGGTAAATTGAAGCTTCAAATCAGGCGATCGAACGAGGCTTGGCGGCCTGCTGCGAAACTCAGCACAGTCGCGCCAAGTCCGGATGTATCGCAGTCGGCGATCAAGCGCACGCTACTCCACGGCAATCGAAGTAAGTTCAATTCCTCTCAATCATACCCAGGCCCCGCCGGTCCTGGGATGGCGGGCGCCAAGACCAGCAAGGCGCGTGCGGGCACACGCAGCGCGAACAGCAGAAGCACGCGCGGGTCGCCCGCCGCAGGCACGGCTGCAGCCGGCAAGCGTGGAGATGAGCAGGGGCAGGAGTCATCCGAACAAAGTCCAGGGCAGGACCGAAAGCCGCGCCAGCAGCCGCGGACGGGGCAGGCGCAGCTGCCCCCCCTTCAGCCCGGCGGAAGCA
Source organism: Monoraphidium neglectum (assembly GCF_000611645.1). Classification (NCBI taxonomy): domain Eukaryota; kingdom Viridiplantae; phylum Chlorophyta; class Chlorophyceae; order Sphaeropleales; family Selenastraceae; genus Monoraphidium; species Monoraphidium neglectum. The sequence continues at coordinate 6,132 of NW_014010122.1, forward strand.
CCCCCGGGGCAGGGCAGCAGGCCGAGGGGGCGGCCGCACCAAACGACGGAGCCGCCCCCAGCCCCTGCTCTGCCTGCGCCGAGTGGCGCCTCGGCCCATGGGGCCGCGGCGCCGC
>NW_014010121.1:0-6241 GCF_000611645.1 Monoraphidium neglectum
GGCGTACACCGCGTCCTTCAAGCCGGCCCTGGACGTGTGCTACGAGATCTACGAGGACGTGGCCAGCGGCAACGAGATCCGCAGCGTGGTGCAGGCCGGCAGCAGGTTTGACCGCTTCCCCATGGGCAAGATCGACCAGACCTACATGTGGAAGGTGGGGGGGCGGGGGCCAGGGAGTCGGTGGGCTGTCGTTTTTGCTGGGCGGCTGATAGGGTGGACGCCATCCTGCCAGCATGCTCTTGTCGCCGTGTGTTTTGCAAATCGTACGCGTTGCCGCCGGGGCTGTCCTGCCCCTCGCATCCGCTCACCCTCGAAAACCGTGCGCCCGACGGCCCCTGCGCCGCCCGCCGCCCGGCCGAAACCCCTCGTCCACCCCATCTGCTTCCATCGACGCCAGCCAACGGAATTTCTCCGACCGCCCGCCGCCTGCGTGCCTGCAGGTGGGCCAGGCGGTGCGCGCCAAGCGCGTGGAATCTGAGATTCCGCTGGACCCCTTCACCGCGGGCGTCTACGTCGCGACCATGATGGCCACAGTGCAGACCCTGCGGGAGAAGGGCCACCCCTACAGCGAGGTGCGGGCGGCCGCCGCCTCACCTTGGGTCCTCCCAACAGGGGCGTCGTTTGCAGCCCCTACTCGGTTCGCCCCGCCCACTGCTCGTGGATGTGTGTCACTGCAGCGGCGAGGTGGAACCTCCCACCAACCTACTCGCCTCTGGAAGACGACGACGACGCCCGCCAGCAATCAACCCTGCCGGTCCCCCCCTCCCCCACCAGATCTGCAACGAGTCCATCATCGAGGCCGTGGACTCGCTCAACCCCTACATGCACGCGCGCGGCGTGGCGTTCATGGTGGACAACTGCTCCTACACCGCGCGCCTCGGCAGCCGCAAGTGGGCGCCGCGGTTCGACTACATCCTGGAGCAGCAGGTGTGTTTTTGGGGGGGGGGGGGTAGCGGTGTTTGACGCTGGTGCTTGGTTGCGCTGTGTGCGGTTGCGCACGCAATCCGCGCGCCATTATCCTATCAGTGAGTACATGATGGGAGAGAGTCACAGAGAGGTCAGAGAGCGAGGGGGAAACGAGGCCACATCACAACCGTGCCTCAACCCGTGGTCGATCCCACTTCGACCCCTCCAGCCCGGCCGATCAACCAGCCAATCAACCAACCGACCAGTCACACCAACCGTCCCCGACCGCAACCGACCGCAGGCCTTTGTGGCCATCGACAACAAGGAGCCCGGCGACAAGGACGTCTTTGCCGGCTTCCTCAGCGACCCCGTCCACGCCGCCCTCGCCGCCTGCAGCGAGATGCGCCCCGCGGTCGACATCTTTGTCGGCGGCGAGGGCTCGGACGTCGGCGTCGGCGCCGGCGGCGCGCGGACGGAGTACCGCTCGACGGTCGCCAAGGAGACCGCCGGCACCGCCGCTTGAGGGCCGACCCCCCGCCCTGCTTGCCCCGCGGCTTCGGCCCGCGCGTCCGTGGCGGCGCCGACCGGCGGCCATAATTCGCCCCGCCGGGCGGCCGCGCCGCACCGCGTCTCCGCGTCCCTCTCACTAATTCAAATACGATGGGCCGCCGGCCGCGCCGGCGAGCCCCCTTGCTCAATTGGCACGCCTCTGAGCATGCCCCCTGTGTAAATGAAACGAACGCATCCATGGCATGGTGGGGCCGCGGCTTGCGGCAAGCGCTGGGCAGCGGCACGCGGCGACGTCTCAGGCGGCCGCAATAGTTCAGAACGCCTGCAGCTGTAGTCAGCATCTGACGGCCTCCATGCTTTGGCCTTGCGCATGGTAGGAAGGAAACGCATTCCACGATGGACTGAATGCTGCCGTGCTACCTTGGAGATTTGAGGCGAAAGAGGGAATGTGTAGAGAAGGGACGATCAACCAGCGGGGTCCCAATGATGTGCAGCCTAGACATCCCACCGGTATGCACCTTGGCAATACGTTGTCATTGTGCGTGAGCAACAATGCCGTGCCAGCTTCTACGCAGCCAACCAAGCGTTGCGGAGCAGTGAGTGCAGGGCTAGGGCGAAGTTGGGACGCATTGCCTGGCGGATCGACAGGGCAGTGGGGCGACCCCTCTCCACAAAAGCAAGAACAGCATGGAGCCGTCGGCCGTTGAAGCCGCGGCGTTCGGAAAATTGGTTTGGCTCTCCTTGCCTCTGGCGTCACAGCCACCGCGCGCGCGGCGGCTCGGCCAGAGGTGGGACCGGCGGTGCCGGGAGCATCAAAACTCTCAAGGTGAGTGAGCCCAAGACCGCAAAACACACCACAAGTCCCTGGAGCGCCAAACCAAAGTGCAACTATGTGTTGGGCCCCCCAGGAGTTATGCGAGTGGCTCCCGGTCAGCTTGGGTTGCGAAGCAAGGCCCAAGGGGGAGGGGTGCAGGTCGTGCTACAGGGGGTGTTGTCACGAGAGCACGAGTGCGACACGGTGGAGATGCATGCAGAGCTGCCATGTCATTGCAAGTGGTGCCCAGCCTGGAGACCCCCGAGTGTTTGAGGGTATAGTCAAGCATGTTTGAGCACCAAAATGTCGAGGGTGCCCCTGTATGATGCCCTCCTTGCTGATGATTTTCTGGTCAACCCTGCGAATAAGCCTGGCCGTGTAGTCGACCGCGATCGCCTTCGACGCATTAATTATGACACTTCATAGTTTTATTGATGACTGAAACTCTCGGCGATGCACTGACGTACACGTCCGGCCGAGCACACATGATCATCGATGGTCAAACCAACGTTGCATGCCTCGATCCCAAGCATTGCCACGTGCTGAGACACGAACCATCATATATACAACCGATGCTCGGCCCGCATGCACGCGGCGGCGGCGCGGACCTGCGCGCAGGCCTGACAAAAAACGCCGCAGGAGCCTGGCACACACATGCAAGCCGATCCGTTCCCCGGGCGCTCATGAACCATTCCAGCATGCACCAGCCTAGACCTTGAGAGCCTGGAATGCCTGGTGGACACCAATCTTTTACCTTCAGGCCCACGCCCCTGCAAATCGTGCCTTCTGCGTGCCAGGCAGCAGTGGCCACCCAGAAGGCGGGACGGCTTGCCTCTGAGGGCAGGCTGCACACGCATCTCAGCTCTTCAGGCCATACCGCGCCCCATGGGTTGGGGGTTGAGGGATTTACTAGAAGGCATCTGGTGGGGTCAAGCGGCCTGCCAAGCAGACAGCCGTCAGAAGTGCGAGTGGTTCTTGTTGGGGATGTGTTTGGCAATATGTGGTGTCTCAAGGTCAGGCAGGCCTGCGTGCTGGCATCAAACCTTGCATCAAGCCAAAGCAGCTTTCAGGGCAGGAAGGATGGGACTGCGACGCGGCGGAGCCACCATCCACCAAGGGGTGGTTGCACATGGCTGCAGGGTTTTTGTATTATGGCTGATTTGATGGCCGGCAGAGCTTCGGCTTCGTTGCGAGGCCCACACGTGCGGCGCTTACATGCGCCTTTGGAGTGGCTGCCGGTTGCCTGCGTGTGTAAATAAGATGCTCTAGACTTGTGGCTCTTGGCTGACCACATGGTAGCTGCGCTGTGCTCCAGCCTGCATGCACTGAGTGACTGCGCTGTGGGTCCACTCTTCTGACACCATACCAGGCGCCACCAGGGTGCGGCGCTTCCAGGGGCCTGTCCCTCCCTTTACCCCTTGGTTTTCTTAATGCTATCGCCTATTGGCCAGCACCCCCTTATTGCCCAGCGTCCCCACTAAGATCAGGGGCCGTCCCTTCATGCGTGGCTGAGCATGTCAAGCGGTCCAGCGCCAACCAGCCAGCGCTTTGTTGCTGCGTGGAACACCGCTGCACTGCTGCATTGACCGCACTGAAGCTGTCAGCCTGGTGATCTACAGCCAGGACAGGAGAGGGTGTGATTCACCTGTTGTTGCCGAGCCGGCAAGTGCGTAGAGAGGGCAGTGAGTGGATCGACACCTCTCCACAAAAGCAAGAACAGCATGGAGCCGTCGGCCGTTGAAGCCGCGGCGTTTGGAAAATTGGTTTGGCTCTCCTTGCCTCTGGCGTCACAGCCACCGCGCGCGCGGCGGCTCGGCCAGAGGTGGGACCGGCGGTGCCGGGAGCATCAAAACTCTCAAGGTGAGTGAGCCCAAGACCGCAAAACACACCACCAGTCCCTGGAGCGCCAAACCAAAGTGCAACTATGTGTTGGGCCCCCCAGGAGTTATGCGAGTGGCTCCCGGTCAGCTTGGGTTGCGAAGCAAGGCCCAAGGGGGAGGGGTGCAGGTCGTGCTACAGGGGGTATTGTCGCAAGGGCACGCAAGCGGCATGGTGGAGATGCATGCAGAGCTGCCATGTCATTGCAAGTGGCGCCCAGCCTGGAGACCCCCGGATGCTTAAGGGTGTTGACAAGCATGTTTGAGCACCAAAATGTCGAGGGTGCCCCTGTATGATGCCCTCCTTGCTGATGATTTTCTGGTCAACCCTCCGAGTAGACCTGGCCGTGTAGTCGACCACGATCCTTTCAAAACGATGCTTATGATAAAAAAAGCACCAAAAAATGTATAAATATACCGCGATGCACGACCGTACACCTCCGGACGAGCACGCACATCAATGATCAAACGAATGTTGCAGGCCTCGATGCCAAGCGTTGCCACGTTCTGAGACGCGATTCGACATGTATTCAGTCTATGCATGGCCTGCATGCACGCGCATGGCCCGCATGCACGCGGCGGCGGCGCAGGCCTGCATGCAGGCCTGACACGTGACCCTACGTGACACATCCCTTTTCCGGCCGCTCATAAATCATCCCAGCATGCACGAGCCTGGACCTTTAGAGCCTGGATCGCATGGTGGCCACCACTTATTTACCCTCATGCCCAAGCAGTAGCGTCTCGTTCCTTATGCATGCAAGGCAGCAGTGGCAGCGGCCCAGACGGCGGGGCGGCTTGCCTCTGCACAAGCGAGTGTCACCGCTCCTCAGGCCGTATCGCAGCTCAGAAGGGTTGGGGTTGAGGGTTACCATCATAGAAAGCATCTGATGATGGGGTAAAATGACCGTAAAGCAGACAGCGGTCAGGAGTATGAGTGGTTCTTGTTGGGGACGTGCTTGGCCGTGTGGTGCCTCAAGGGCAGGCAGGCACGCTGGCATGAAGCCTCGCAGGTAGCCAACTCAGCTTTGAGGATAGCAAGGAGGGGACTGCGCCACAGCGGACCGGCGGTTCGCTGCAGTCTCCCAGTGCTGCACAGTTTTGGTCGTGTTGATGACCAGCAGAGCTTTGGCTCGTGAGGGCCACTCGTCTGGCGTACGCACACACCGCTGGCGTGGCCCCCCTTGGCCTCTGTGTGTGTCTGTGTTTGGTGTGAGTGTGTGTACAGTATATGCTGCAGTTGTGGCACTTCCCTGTCCACTTGACACCTGCGCTGCGCCTCATGCCACCCTCCACCCGCCTTGCTTTGACGCCGCTTTGGGCCCACCCTTCCTTCGTTCACAGCATCTCTGCTTGCGACTTATCATGCGTGGGTGCGCAATAGGCTGCAGCAGCACTGTGACCATCCCGGCAACCACAATCAGTCGCGCTAAGGTTTTCAAACCGTGGCAGCAGCACCGCCGAGGGACTGGCCAGGGGCGCAACACGGCCGCTTGCACAAACTCCGGCCACAAGCTGCCTGCGGCGCGCTCCGCGCTGACACAAGTATGCTCACCCTCCCAGCCTGATTGGGGTTGGAGACGACTCGTTACACCTGTGCACCATACAAACAAACTACACACCACAGTTATACGGGCAGCCGCCATCGGCAGCCCCAAAACGCGCATCCCCCAGACAGCGACCTGCAGCGCGCATGCCGCCCAACCGCACGCGACGCGCCCGCCGGCTCGCCGGCGCCGGGGGCGCGGCCGCTGCTGGCCTCGGCAAGCGGCAGGCAGGAATGCACTGCTTAGTAGGCGCCAGCCGCGTATAGCTCCTCGGACAGGTAGGTGCCGATGACTACGTGGCCCCCAAACTTCCGGCCGTGCATGGTGTTGCGGGCCTGCACAGCAGAGGCCACCTGCTCGTACTCGATGATGACCTGGGGGTTTGAGGGTGTGTGTATGCGTATGTGCGTATGTGTGTGTATGTGTGTGGGAGAGCTGGGGCGAGCCTGCAGGCTCCGTTGGCCGGGCCGGTCCCCACCGCGGCGCCCTGCACGGCCCCTAGGCAGCACCCGGGCGCGGAGTTGGGGTGAGTGTGTGTGTGTGTGTGTGTGTGTGTGTGTGTGTGTGTGTGTGTGTGTGTGTGTGTGTGT
>NW_014010120.1:0-6241 GCF_000611645.1 Monoraphidium neglectum
GCCTAGGGGCCAGTGGCGCCTGGGAGGCAATCAGAGGGGGGTGGAGGGGAGGGTCCGCGAAGCCAGGGGGCTGGGGTGCAGGGGCCGGTCCCGCCATGGCGGCAAGACACCCGCATGCAATAGGGTCCGGGTGCTGCGGCCCAGATTCAACGCTCAGTCCTGCTGCAAGTGGGGGGCCCTCATGCAATCAGCGTCCCAGCACCACAAGACCAGCCCTCCTACGTCACTGCAAGCTGCTCTCGATGCGTTGCTGCATCCTGCAGCGTTCCATTGATCTTCACCATGCACCCTTACCACGCACCCATCCTCCGTTTCGGCCGGCCAAACCGTTGCACCCCCCCAGGTGGCCAGCTACTATGCCCAGGAGAAGGTGTCATTTGCCCACTGCCCCATAGTCGACCTGGGGGTCCCCACCATGCAGCAGTGAGCACACGCCGCAGCAGCCATGCGCGCGCCTGCAAAACCGCAGTGAAGGCCGAAGCCTGCCCGCGGGGAGCGCCTGTGGCGGCCGCCCACCTGCCCCTGCAGGCAGCGCCGGTCGATTGGACCATCAGACCTATCCTCATTTGGCCTGCAGTACGGCTTGCCACCCCCGAATGAGTCGCCCCATCATCCCCGCGAATATGTGCAGGCTGTCGGAGCTGGTTTCTGACCTGCAGCGGCGGCTGGCGGCGGGTGACAAGGTCTACCTCCACTGCTGGGGCGGCCGCGGGCGCGCCGGCACCGTGGGCGCCTGCCTGCTGGCGCAGATGTACGGGTGAGAACACCATGCGTTGAGGACGGGCCCCGCCTGGCGGGGCGCCACACTCGCGCCCGCCCGCCTGCGTGACCCCTGCGGATGGCGCTGCTGGACCGTGCGATGCGCAACCCCTCGCACACTCCTCGCACACTCCTCCGCCAAGTATGCGGCCGTGCTGTCGTTTCCACTGCCTTCCTTTCAATCGTGAATTTGGGCTGGCTTCATCAGCAAGTTTGTGCCCTCTCGTGCGTGCGCTCCACCGCCCGGCCCCCAGGCTGTCTGCTGACGAGGCGCTGGAGCGCGTGCAGCGCGCCTTTGACACGCGGCGCGACAACGAGCGGCTCTCCCCAGAGACCGACGAGCAGCGGCAGCTCGTGCGCGCGTTTGTGGCGCAGCTCGGACGATGAGCTCTGCGCAGCGCAGACGCGAAGAGCTTTTGGTCACAGTCTTGGCACAGGGGGTTGGTCGGTGCAGGTAGTGTATCCTGTGCGGTGCCTGGAAGTTTGTGAGATGCCGCGTGGAAGACTGTCTGGGGCTGTCTGACATGGCTTGACCGCCAAAAGTTTTAGCCCTGCCAGTTTGCATCCCGTATTTTTTCAGCTTGCCCTGAGGTCGCTTAATACAAGCACTGCGGCTCACCTGCGGGTCGCCAACTGAAGGGCTGCAGCTGCTCTGGCCATTGTCAGGCGGCTGTAATGAGACGCACCCTGCTGTTGTGGGCTAAAATGGGAGAAGCGACATTGCCAGCTGCTCCTGTTCGTTTGGTTAACAGATGCACTGCAGGACGGCTGAGCGGATAATGATCAGCTGGTCAGGAGCCCCGTTACATTGCTCTCGCCCCTCTTGTCACCCACCATATCATTACTCCACACAAGATCAAATGGTGATGCATCAGGAGAGGCCCGGATGTTACCGGCCTGTACTGCCACAACACGGAGGCCATCAATGGCTCGAAACCGACAGCCGCCACCCTCATCACGCACTGCTCTCGTGTGCCCGCTGTTCGCGACATCCGCTAAACAGCACACCAATGCCTGCCAGTCGGTTGACCAAAATCACGAATGTTTAGAAGCACCTCCCTCTTGCAGAGGACCCTTCACTTGGCATCTGTGTTGTCCTCACCAAACTGTGGATGATCAACATAAAGAGTGCAAAGCCCTTGCACATAATGTAGCTATGGCAACGCCAGGTCAAAGGGTGTGCACACAAGCACGCCCAGGGGGTGCACGGCAAGCAACTCAAGCGGGCAACTTGCAGCAACAAGCAGCCGGCAGCGGACTGCCACAGTATCCAGCTGCGGCACTGTACAGTACTCAGCGGCTGCTGCCACGCTGGGGTGTTGATGTATTGGGTAATCAGGCGTTGCACACCCTCAAAGCAGGGCGCGTGCTGTCCTGGGACAGATCTGCATGCCACACGGCATCGCACCCACCTTGACAGCTGGGGGCTTGGGGGCGCGGTCTGGGTCCGCCATGTCCCCGCCCCTGACGCCGCCACCAACCTGATACGAGTGTAGCGCGACGTGGCAGGTCATCGTTTGCATGTTTTCTCAAGACATAGTCAGCAGCAAGCCTCTTCCCAGTCCCAACTCCAGATTCCCCCGCCAACCATTGGCGAGGCGCCGACGCGACATCAGCGCTGACAGCCATGAATGTCACCAACACGGCCAAGTGAGGGAGCGAGGGGCTCTAACGTGCGCAAGTGGGGCCTTAGAAGAGACAACAGCACCTGCGAGTCGCTGCTGATTGGCGAGCCCCCCCCCCCTGTCCGCCCACCTTGCCGCCGACCCGCACGCGCTCGTGGCTCTCGCACTCATCAAAGCTCTTGCCAAACATCTCCTGGGCAGCCTGCGCGGTTCAGGCAGGAGTGCCAAAGGAAAAAACGTCCCAAATTGACATCGTACATTCCAATTGAGCAGATATGGCAGCCTCCCAAACCTCCTGCGCGTCCTGTGTGTGCTGTGTCGGTCAAGTCAGTGGCGTTCGGTTGCTAGCACACGACCATAGCAATCGCACAATTTCTCACATGCTGCACGCACCTGCTCGAGCTTCCTATCCTTGTCCTGACGGTCCATGGTTGCCGATGCGAGTGACAAAGTCTGTCGCTGGGTGGCGAGATCAGTCGAAGATGAGGTGACGGGGAGTGCCGGATAAACTTGGTATCACAGGCTTGAAGAAAAAATTTTGATGATCCTGATTTGCGGCTCGAACTCTGGTGTACTCGTGGTCCTGACGGCGTCGGCGTCGGCTTGCAGTGATGTCACCCATGTGCGTGTTCTGCTGTCGTTGCTTCAGGCAGCCATTTCACACCACACGAAGGAGTGTCGTACAGAACAAGCTTTCTGATGTCCATGATGCAGGATGATCCAAGCTTATTGAGATGCTAAGCTGATTGAGACGCAATGTAATGCACGACGGCATCGCAGGCGTGAACACCCCCAGCGACCCCTGTCAAGATGCGGGCTCCGGAGGCCTGTTCAAGTTGTTGGGGGCGACGGGCGAGGGTGCAGGGTGCCCGGGGACATAGTTCAGACCCTTCACAATCTGCCTTGTCCCCGCACAACACCAGTGCCTTGCTAGCAGACGCGCCCTCATCCCGCCCCACCTGCTTTGCGGCATAGCCTCAGGCATCACAGTGACATCACCAGCACAGATGCGACGCGTACAAATACACTCCCTTCCATCTGCCAGCCTGGATCTTATGTTGGCGATAGCCAGCACATGGGCATGGCCAGGATAGCATCACTTCAGTGTCGCGGCTTGAGTGATGGCTACTTCTAAATATTGTATCTCTGTTTCTCTGTGCGATCTGTGTGGGTGGTCGATTGCAGGGGGTAAAACTCCAGCAAGATTGGGGATTACGTGCATATAGCAGAGTGCAAGTGTACCCAGCCGCAGTCCCCCACATACGGGCAGCCTGCGCGTCTCGCTCCTCTGAATCAGGGAAAAAAATCAGTTGTGTGCTTTGCTCACCGGGATGTGCTTCACATCTTGTCACCATGCTGTTGCGTGCTGACTACCTGGACGGCAACTCAGCCGATAGTGAGTCGGCAGCCCTGATACACTCCCTGGGTGAACAGTAGCTTTCACCGCGTACCCAAGGTGTGCCCCCCCCCCCCCCGTGCACTCAGCTACTCACCCGGGTGAGTGCAGTGCCACATGTCAGGGCTGGCGAACGGCTGCGACCCAGCCTCTACCCCAGGTGAACATCAAAGTGGTGTCTTGATCATGCTACAAATTGTCTGAACAGGAGCATCAACTCGAGCATAGCAGAGGCTTTCAATCGAGCGCAACTCGACAGCAACACAAAATTGAACAGATCAGGCGCGCGCAACAGTCTGGGTCGTAGAGCAAGCTGTAGGCTGGAATGAAATCGTTGGGGTAAGTCATGTCAAGCTCGATCATGTTGCTTGCTGCAGGACCTGTGCGAGCTGATGCCGTACGCAGCCAAACAGCCTTGTTAATTCGAAACGCGCTGATTGGGAATGTGTAATATCCATATGAGATATTTGGAGTTGCGCGCAGATAGGCCGAGGCATCGTGCAGCCGCGCCGGTTGTGATGGAGCACCCGGCGCACCAGCGCTGAGACTCTCGCCCAAACTACTGCAGCACTTGACCCGCAATCGCTGCTGCCGATGCTCTTGCGAACCCCCCACCGCTCACACCCCCAGGACGCGCCCGGACGCCTTCACGATGACGCTGTCTGGCGGCCTCTCTGCCGGCAGCCGCGATCGCAAGAGCTCGTTCGGCGGCGGCATCTCTCTCATGGCTAACGGCGCCAGCGGCGGCGCCGGCGGCGGCGCAGGAGGAGGAGGAGGCGGAGGCCCCGGCAAGGCGCCGCCCCGCGCGTCCTCCATGTCGGGCGGCCCCTCCGCCCTCGTCGCCGCGGCCGGCGGCAGCTCCCGTTCGCTGCTGCTGCTGCTGGCCGGGTGCATCCTTGGCATCACATTCGTGTCGCCGCTGTTCCTGATGTCCCACAGAGAGCAGGCGCTGCACTTCGGGATGCTGCCGGGGCACGAGCCGCCGCGCGGCGGCGGCGGCGGCGGCGGCGGCGGCGGCCTTGGACACGCCAGCTTCCCTGCAGGTGCGGGCGCAATCACAAGGTTTCCCCCAAACCCCCCGAACTCCGTTGAAAATGCAGAAAACTGGCCGCGCCTGCCGGCGAGGTCCTCGCATGCAGTCGCTCACAGAGGCCTGCATGCAGCAGGTGGTCCCATGCAGATGCCTTGAATCAGGTGTCACATCCAGCCGGGCATGGCCAAGGTTTGCGCCCGCGCCGCCCTCTGCGCCGCAGGCGCGCCCCCCGCACAGCTCGCCGCGGCCTCGGACGCCGCCGCCGCCGCGCTCGCCGCCGACGGCCCCGCCTGGCTCGGGCCCTACGCGCTGACGGGCGCCGCGGGGGAGGCGGCGGCGGCGTTCTCTCGGGAGGCGCGGGCGGCGCGGCGGCGGGAGCGGGTGGGCGCGAAGCAGTACCTATTAGATCCAGAGCCCCTGGAGATGCGCATGTGGCACGCCAAGGTGCGCACACACGCATGCGCACGTGCACACGTGTTGCTGTTCGGCACTGTGGGTGCTCTCCGGCGGAGCGAGCGCGGTCGAAACGCCCAGGGGTGCCTGTCCCTGCCGCGTGAGGGCCGGACGCCTGAGCACGGCTGCGCCGTGTGGCGTCGTTCAACGCCGCTCGCCCCCCACAACACCCATTGACTACCTGTTTTTTTCCGTCCAGGTCAAAGCCCACCTTGCCAGCCGCGAATTCCAGTCAAAGGTGGCCGCCCGCAAGGCCAAGGCCGCCAAGCGCGGCGGCAACCGCGGCATCATCATGAACGCCGGCGGCCGCAAGCTGCTGACCAGCGCGGTCGTGACGCTCGCGGTGCTGCGGCGCGCGCTCAACTGCACGCTGCCCGTCGAGCTGGTGTGGCACTCCGACAAGGAGATGGACAGGTCGACGCTGGCGGCGCTGGCGCGGGAGTTTGGGCCGCTGAGGGGGTACAATGTTGCGGCGGAGCCCTTCCCGAAGCACCACCGCAGAGAGTGAGGGCCGCGGCGGGGGCGCAGGTGTCGGTCCGGTTGTGTGTGTGTGTGTGTTCGGGGTTTTGTGTGTGTGTGTGTGTGTGTGAGTGTGTGAATGCACGTTTGTGTTTGTGTGTGGTGCAAGGGGCGACGCACTGCCTTCGTCCTAAATTCTCGATGGCTGCTGACCTGGCGCAGAGCGGCCAGGTTTAGCCCCTGCCGCCCTCCCCGCGCAGCCTGACGCACGCTTGCATTCAAGCGCCCCCCCCATCCACCCACCCACATTCTCACACAGACCACGCACACACACACATACTCACGCTCACACTCACACTCACTCTCTGACACCCACACTGCTCAACCTTCCCCCCCCCATCCCCCTCGTTTTGCCTGCCCCAGGGACGTGAGCCTGGCGCGTTTTGAGGGCAAGGTGTTCAGCCTGCTGCACTCGCGCTTCAGCGAGGCCATCCTGCTGGACTGCGACAACATTCC
>NW_014010119.1:0-1716 GCF_000611645.1 Monoraphidium neglectum
GCCGCCGCCGCCGCCGCCGCCGCCGCCGCCGCCGCCGTCCTCGTACTCGTCCGCTTCGTAGTCGCTCTCCGCACCAAACCCGTGCATCCTGTGGTCGGCCCCCAGCCCCTGCGGCAGGTGCTCCATCTCGTCCACCGCCAAAATCCCGTCCGTCACACTTCCGCCCCCCAGCCGCCCGGCCTCCGCATCCTCTGCGTCGCCGCCGCCCTCCTCTTCGCCCTCCTCCGGGCCGAGGTCGGAGAGCGCGGCGTTGGCGGCGCTCTCAACTTCGAGCGCGCCGCCGCCGATGCGGAAGTGGCGCAGCAGCGTGCGCAGGCGGAGCTGGGGGCCGGTAGCGAGGAGTGCGGCCAACCCATGCTGCTGCTGCTGCTGCTGCTGCTGCTGCTGCTGCTGCTGGTGCTGCTGCCGGTGCTGCTGCTTCTGGAGCTCGGGCTGCACTGTGGAGCCCGCCGCCGCCCGAGCCAAAGGCTGCTCCCCGCCAGCTGCGATCGGCTCATCCCGCAAGTCCCACGAGGGCTCATAATCGCTGCCGCCGCCGCCGCTACCGCCGCCGCCACTTATGCGGTCCAGCCAAAGGTGGGTGCCGCCACGCATCCCTGCCGTCACAGCCGCCGCCGCCTCTGTCTCCAGCCGCCCGCCGGCGAAGCGGAAGTGGCGCAGCAGCGACCGCCCGGGCGCCGCAGGCGCGCCGGCGTTCCCCAGAAGCGCGCGCGACGGCGCGACTGCTGTCAACGCAGGCGCCGCAGCCGTGTCCGCCGCCGCTTTCGTGGCCGCCGAGGCTGCCGGCTTGGTAGCTGCGGTTTTGGGTGGCACTGGTGATGCAACCATGGCAGCAGCAGGAGCAGCAGCAGTAGCGGCGGCAGCGGCCTTGCCCTGCTTTGCCACAGGGACCGTGACACCTGGCGTCACTCCTGGGTTCGTCTCTGCCACCGTCTGTGGCTTGGCCGTGGTGGCAGGCGCAGCCGCGGTCAAAGCGGCGCCCGTGTGCGGCGCCGCCGCGCCGCCTGCAGCCCCCACCTGGCCGGCGGCGGCCGCGGCCTCGCCCTCCGGCCCCTGGGCCGACCAGTCTGCGTGCGGTGCTGCCGCCGGCTGGCTGCGCGCCCATTGGTCAACCGTGACTTTGACCAGCCAAGCGCGGTGCCGCGCAAGCGGGGGCGGCGGGTAGGGGCTGGGCGCGTCCGCTTGAGTGAGTATTGTCATGACACCCCTGGCCCCACCTGCGGCCTGCCCCGCGCTTGCGTTGGCGGTGGCGCCGCTGCCTACGCCCGGCGCCGCCGCCGCCACAGCTGTCAGTGCCGCCGCCGCTGCCGCTGCCGCCGCCGCCGGCTCCTCTGCCGCCCAAGCGGCGCGCCGCGAGCAGTCGAGCCCGAACCACCCGGGCAGGCACCTGCACCACCCGCGGTCGCACTCGCCGCGGCCGCCGCACTGGTTCGGGCAGAACGTCTCCGTGCGCACCTCGCATGTGAGGCCGTCGTACCCGTCCAAAACGCAGTCGCAGCGGACTATCGGCCTGTCGCTCGTGCACCAGCCACCCTGGGGGCCGTAGATCATGTCGTATGGCATGCCCCGCCCCCCGCGCGCCCAAGACAGCTCGTTCCCCGCCGCGTCGGTCCGCACGCGCTGACACTTGCCCATGAGCAGCCGCCCCTCGCGCGCGGCGGGCGCGCCAGGCGGCGCGCCGGGCGGCGGTGGGCGGCGCGCGTGGCGGGTGCCGGC
>NW_014010119.1:2215-6730 GCF_000611645.1 Monoraphidium neglectum
CGGCGCGCGTGGCGGGTGCCGGCCTTGCAGTAGCACATGCCTGTGTCTGAGTCGCAGGTGCCGGCGCAGCGGGAGAAGGTGAAACCTGGAGCCCGCCAATCTAGGTCCTGGCCGTCCGGCCCCACGTGGCTGGCGGGGCCGGCAGACGAGGAGTCGCTGTAGCGGTTTGTGCACGGCCGCTTGTCGGGCGCCGAGCAGTCGGCGCCGCCCCAGCCTGCAAAGTTTGAAGTGGGACGGCACGGCGGCGGCGGGGTCCACTTGTAAGCGTGCATCGTATGCTCTGGGCGCGTCTGGCGGCCCGCCGTCGCGCTGCGTGCCACAGTCCGGGCTGCGGGTACGCCACGCGACGGCAGATCCTGTATAGCTGTGATCATGGCGGGCCGCCCTCCCGCCACTGCTGGTCTCGCGGCCCTGCCGCGTTATGCGTCTTTATTCGTCGTGCTGCTGCTCACCAGCCGGGCAGTCGCAGCGGCCGATGTCTGCATTGCACACGCCGTGCCCACTGCAGTCCTTCGGGCAGCGCTTGCTGTGCAGTGTAGGTGCTCGCGCGATCGCTGGGAGCAATGGCTGCCGGTGAAACGCCTGGCACCAATCACCCTTGGCACCAAAGCATCGTGGGTGCCTTCCCAAAGGCTCCGCGGCCGCGCCTCCCAAGCGAGTGCCGCGGTGCCCTGCTCCGGCAACGAGGAGGAGCAGGGCCAGCAGCTGGAGCTGATGCGGCTTCATGCCTGACCTAAAGACACACCATATCACCGGACGTCATTGCTGAACCTCGCTCTAACGCACTACCCGCTGGCTCACAACCTGACACGGCATTGAGCTTCCGAACGAGCGGGTTACTCTCCAATGAGGGCATTACTATCAGCGACAGGAGCGGGTTGAGGTCGAGCCTGGCGGCTGTAAGGGCGGATGAAGCAAACGCTGGTGCAGCAGCCGCCCTGTTGGCACAGTAGTCGTGGCAACAGTCATCAACAGCTGGCCCCTGCGAGGCCCCACAAGGAACCCTCGCAGCGCTCCACAGCGTGCGTTGAAATCACATGGAACCACATACAAGCCAAGTCATCACAATCAAGGCGCCGCTGCCGCCGTGTCTCATCACCACTGCATCCACGCCGCCGCCCACTTTGGCGCCGCCCTGTGCTCTCCGCACAGCCGCGCCAGCGCGCCCGCGTTCCACCCGCTCCCCGCGTTGCCAGCCTCCGGGCCCCCTCTCAACCCCGCCTCCTCCGCGTGGATGCCCCCTACTATGAACAGGCCCGGCCCCGTCCCCGCCGCGGCAGCGCCGGCAATGTCGTGCTGCAGGCTGTCGCCAATCGCCAGCCAGCGCCCTGCGTGCACATTAGGCGCCATCGCCGCCGCCGCCTCGTATATGATGGGGCTCGGCTTGCCCATGAGCACCGCGTCTCCTCCCAGCTCTTGGTACCATTGAGCAAGGGTGCCTGGCATCGTAATCAGGCCGCCGGCGCCGTCGACGGTGACAATATCTGTGATTGCGGGTACCGGGCGGCGTGGTGGGTTTGGGCAAGGGAGGCTGGGGGAGGGACGGTTGAGTGTGCGCCCGCCGCACGAGGTGGTGTGGGGCTGGCAAGAAAAGCGTGGGTTGTCGGGGTGGCGTCGCAAGCGCGCCGCGCCCCGCGCCCCTCCCCCAAGTGCGGGCAGTCTGCGCCACCTGCTCACAGCGCAACGCGTTCAGTGGCGAAGCTAAGCGGCCCTGGCGCCGCATACGCGCTGGTGAAGCTCAAAATTTAGCGGAAATCGTGATAACGGAACCAGCAGGCAGCACCTACCTGGGTTGGCAACAACCATCGGCATCGGCCGCCCCCTCCGCTGCGCCTCCGCCGCGCACTCCCGCAGCAGCGCCCGCAGCTCCTCCAGAGACGCGTCCCTCGCGCCGCCGCCGCCGCCGCCGCCGTCGCCCGGCTCGCCCACCGCCTCGGTGCCGTGTGCTAGTATGAAGTCCGCTTCGGCCGGCGAGCCTACCACCTGAGTGAAGGAGGCAGGGGCAGCCTTCTCAAAAACCAGTGATGCAGGCCGGCGCTCGCAGCTTGTGTTTCTGGTTTGTTAGCCCTCTAAAAAACTGCAATACATTTGCAGCTGTCTGAGAACCTTTTGAGATGACTTCGAAGACTTTCCTTCCATAACCAACAGCATCACATGTACACATGCGCCAGGCGCCTCACCTGCAGCCCCAAGCCGTCGAGGCTGATGGCGCCGCGCGAAGACCAGGTGATGTGGATGCAGCGCGTGCCCAGGGCGCGCCACCAGGCGTTGGCGCGCTCCGCCAGGCACCGGTGGGCCATCTCGCCGCTGGTGACGGCGCCTGGGCCCGTCGGTTGGAAGGGGCCCATTAGTAACAGAATACGGTCAGCCGGCTGTGTTGGCAAGCAGGGCGGGTTGCTTTTGAGCCCGGGAGCGGCAGGTGTGCCTATGGAGAGACGCGGCGTCGCATGCATTTGCTCTGGGGTGCCACGACACTGCTCGCACCCCGCCGTCTGCTCGCTCGCCACGCCTGGACGCGCACGGGTGCGTGTTTCCTCGCCCCGCCCCCACGCCTCCCTCACCACACGCCCAGCCCAGCCCCCTCACCCGTGAACCACTCCGCCTCGAACCCCATCTTGACCAGCTTCCCGACGGTCCCCGCCGATCGCCTGGACGAGTTGGACACGATCACGACCCTCTTGCCCGCCGCGTGCAGCCGCGCGACGGCCTCGATCGCGCGGGGGTAGGGGGTGCGGCCATCGTGCAGGACGCCAAACTGGTCCAGCAGGACTCCGTCGAAGGACTCGGCTATTTCGCGGATGCCGCCGATCCTGCGCGCGGCGCCGTGTTGTATCATGGGCGTTTGCCAGCGTTTGCCATCGCAACTTGTGGTTGCCGCACCGGAGCGCTTCGGCAGCGTTTGCATGAGCGATGCACTATCGGGGGGAAACCATTGTGCAGGGGTACTCAGGAAACTCTTAGGGTATGTATGCTCTACGCATCGGGCGCTATGAGTGCTTACGTCGTCGGGTGGTAGGGCGCCGCATCGGCGCCTGCGCTGCTGCTCGCCATCCCGCTGGCTTTTGGTGGATCTGACCGGGCTCGGGGAGCCCGCTGAGCTACACCAGCTGCAGTCCTCTGATCTAGGCGTCGTCTTCGAATGGATTCACGTCCCAATGAGCGCATAGCTGCTCAGCTGGTCAATCGATCTGAGCTTCGAAGCACAGGGTTTGGTCGTGGCGCGTCCACAACAAGTATCAGACAGTTTAACTTACGCGGTTACTCGAGGCAGGGCTCAGTCCATCTACAACAGCGCCGCAATCAAAGCGGCACTGCGAATCTGCAGCTGGACACCCGCTGCACGCACACTACGAGCTGACCTATTGCACGAGCTGGTCTGGAAGTTTATGTGAATGCTTGGGCAAAATCCAGCTGCGCTGGTGGCTTGCAGCGTTCCAACCAGTCTCAATTCACTATGCAGGGGAGGTTGACCGGTCAACACTTGACCCAGCAGGCCCATCTTATTTCTATCCTGCGTCCCACTGCCGGAAGCGATCGCGACGTTTTACAGCCGTTTCACCACGCATCAAAGTTTCCAAAGCCGCCGCTCGCTTTCTGCTTCTTGGGCGCCGGCGGCTGCATGCTCCCCCCCGCCGCCGCCCCCGCCGCCCCTGCGGCGCCGCCCGCCGCCGCCGCGAGCGCCCTGCCGCCCACACCGCCGCCGCCGCCGCCAGCCCCTGAATCCAGCTTTGCGTCTTGCACGTACTTGCCCACGCCGCTGCGCACGGCCGCCGCGGCGTGGCTGGCGGCCGGGTTGCTGTACCACTGGCTTCGCTGGTTCTCGGGGTCCTGCGGGTTGCCGCCTGCCGTCTGGGTTTGGTGAGATGTAGCGGGGTGTTGGTAAAAGTAGGAGAGGGGTGGGTCGAACGGGCTGGAGGGGAAGCCCCCTCATGGCTTTGCGCCGCCCGAAACCGCACGGCGCATGGCAGCTGCGACGACCAGACACGTGCGGGACGTGGAGGGATCGCCGAGCGCGCCGCTCACGGAAGAGCACGCCCCTCGCCTCTGGCCGATCCCTGTTTCGAGACGCACCAACCGCGCGCACCACGTGCGGCAGCTGTCCCACGCCAGCCCCCACGACGCCGGCCGCTGCCCCGTGCGCCGAAAACCCAAGCAATCCCAACCCCTGCGCCGACCTTTTTTGCCTCCTCCGCCTCTTTGGCCGCCTCCTCATCGCGCATCTCCTGGAAGGGGTTTGTGAAGATCGTGACGCCAGTGATGGCAATCTCCTGCAGCGGCCGGTCGTCGGAGTCCGTTGGGACCTGGGGAGGCCGGGGTTGGCGCATTAGGAGCGGAATTCGTAGGGTCGGGGGGCGGTGCACGCGTCGCGAAGAGGTCCTGGCGCGCACCACAGGTGTCGCCATCCGTCTCGTGCGCCGACAGTCATCAGGGCCTCCCGCCCCTGACTCAGGGCAGCATCGCTGCCCCCTCCCCCCACCCCCAAAAAAACAATACACCGCCCACCTTTTCCATGAG
>NW_014010118.1:0-6230 GCF_000611645.1 Monoraphidium neglectum
GCCCCACCGCGCGCCCGCACCGCCGGCCCGGCCCCCGCAGCCGCGCTCGCGGCGCGCAGCACCTTGACCAGCTGCGCGAGGCGCAGCAGCTGCGGCGGCGCGAGCGCCGCGAGCGTCGGCGCGTCCAGCAGCCGCCCCAGCAGCGGCGCGGCAGCGGAGGGCGCGGGGCGGAAGCCGGCGCCTTGCACCATGGCCCATGCGACCGCCAGCGCATCCGAGGGGCCCATCGCTGGGACGGCCCCTAGCAGCAGCCGCAGCATCAATGCATCCCAGCAAAGGCAGCTTCCCGGCAGCTGCAGCCCCGCCAGCCGCCACAGCGCGGCAGCGAGCGCACGCGGCGGGAGAGACGTGAGGGAGGCGTGCGCGGCGGCGGCGACTTGCCCGGCCACGCCTGAGTGAGGGTCTGCGCCGAGCAGCGACAGCGCGCGCAGCACAACCAGCAGCTGCGTCCCGTCTAGCAGGCCGGCCCACCCATTTTCCTGCTTCTCGTGCTGCTGTTGGTGGTGGTGGTGGCCGGCTGAGAGCGCCTCTGCAGCCGCCTCTGCAGCGCCGCCCGCGGCCCTGCCCGAGCCCCTGCGGGCGCCGCTCGGCGGCTGCATCCAGACCCACGCCGCCGCCTCGAGCGCCCGCCGCGTCGCCGCACGCTGCCGCACCTCGCGCATCGCGGCGCGCCGCATGCGTGTCGGGCCAAACAGGCGCACGATGCCCGCACAGACCGCCGCCAGTCCGTCAGGCGTCAGGGCTGGGGACGCGAGGGCGCCCCGCGCGCGCCACAGCAGCGTGGCCGCCTGCCTGCGCGCTGCAACGGCCGCGCTCAGCCCGTCCGCCGCGGCCGCCTCCTCATCGCCGTGCGGCCCCGACACCGCGACCGCCCCTGGCTCCAGCGCCGGCGGCGCGGCAGCAAATGGTAGCTGCTCAGCGGGAAGGGCAGCGAGCAGGCGGGCGACGCGCTGACTCAGCGAGGCGAGCCGCTCCTCTGCAGCCTGGGCGGGGCTGACGCCTGGAGCGTCTGCCGCTGGCTCGACACGAGGCAACTCCTGACCATGGTTGGTGTACTGAGCAGGCCCTGCAGGCACCTCTGCGCGGCTCCTGCGCTGCTCCCTGTGCCCAGGTGCCCCGCCTGAGGGCGCATTGCCCTGGGCAGGATGAATCGGCCGCGGCAGCAGGCCACTATGCGTAACCCTTTCCGCGACTGTCCTTGTTGCTCCTGCTGCTCCTTGTGCTGCTGCTGCATCTGCTTCTGATGCTGCTGCTTCTGCTACTCCTGCTTCTGCTGCTTCTGCTTCTGCTGCTGCCCCTGCTGCTGCCGCTGCTCCCCCTGCTGGAGCTGCCGCTACAGCCGCTTGTCTGTCACTGCTGCCAGACCCTTCACAGCGCTCCTTGCGCACGCGCACGCTCGCGCGTTGCGCCTGCACCGGCCACCACGCGTGCTCTGAGGTCGCAGCAAGCGCCGGCCACCGGGGCGCTAGCTGCTGCAGCGACAGGTGCAGCTGCCACAGCTGAGGTGGCTGCAAATCGCCAGCCGCGACCTCAGCCGCCGTCAGCAGCGCGGCCGCGCAGTCCGCAGGCCACCCCAGGCGGACGAGGTGCGGCAGCGCCGCACACATCTCCACCACCGCCGCCGCCGGCATCCGCCCCGCACGCAGCCGCGCCAGCGCCTCTGACGCGACCGCCGCCGCCGCGGCCTTGGCGCGCCGCGCGCCGGGCGGCGCGCCGCCAAGCGCAGCGGCGGCGGCGGCCAGCTTGGCCGACGACAGCGGCGCCAGCGGCCCGCGCGCGAGGCGCATCAGCGCGCTCCAGTGCAGCGGCTCCCCGAGCGCCCGCCACGCCGCCGCCAGCGGGATCAACTGGTGGAGGCCGCAGCGCAGCGACAGCCGCAGGGACAGCCGCAGCAGGCAGCGCGAGGGCGCGCCGGCGCCTGCGGCTCGCAGCGCGGGCAGCGAGTGCATGGCGTGCAGCAGCGCGAGGACCTCATGCACCGCGCGGTCGCGCGCCGCGCCGTCCGCGGCCGCTGGTGCCGACTCCTCGGTGCCGGCACCCAGTTCTCCTCCTGGCAGGCCGTTCACCGACAGCTCAACACACACCACCGCATGCTGCCACAGCCGCAGCAAAGGGTCGCCGCCCCCGCCCCCGCCCCTGCCGCCGGCGATGACGCAGTCGCTGCCTGGGGCGCCGCCGCCCCTGCTGATGTCCTGGCTGCTGTCCTGTCGGCGTGGCTGCATGCCCGCCTCACTGCTGCTGCCGCCTCTGCCGCCGCCGCTGCTGTCGCTGCCGCCGCAGTCGCCTGCAGTCCCGCCACCGCAGGGCCATCGCGGCGCTTGTTGCAGCGCTGGCCGAAGAGCGATCAGCAGCTCTGCAATGTGCAAGGGTCCCAGGCCCCTGTGCTCGCCGCCCTGCTGGTGCTCCTCTTGCGACACGTGTGGAGCCTGGCCCTTTTCGCCTTCCGCGTGCTCCTGCCCCGCCTCCTGCTGCTGAGGCGAGGGCAGCGGCCGCCCCTCGCGGCACTGGTTCCCTCTCGCCGTCGCCGCGCACTCTGGCTCCCGCGCCGCGTCCGGGAGGGACGCCGCCGCCCTCGCAAGCAGCGCCCATGCGGCCGCGGCGGTCCACGCGTGGCCCATGCGATGCAGCTGCGAGGCCGCGTGGACCAGAGCCGGCGCCTGCCCGTCCCACGTGCCTGCCTCGAGCCTGGCCGCAAGCAGCGCCCTCAGCGGCGAAGGCGGCTGCGCCCGCGCGCCGCCGAGCGCGGCAGCCAGCCGCGCACACGCCGCCGCGGGCGCAGAGGGCACGGCGCGGGCAGCTGCGGCGAACAGCGCGTCGAAGAACGGCAGCGGCAGCGGCTTGGACAGCCCGGCAGCGCTCTCGGTGATTGCTGCAACGTCCAGAGCGCTGCAGTCGGGGCTCTCCAGGGCCTGTATTGCGGCCACCCAATATGCCGTGTCAGCTGCCCCTTGGAGGGGGGATAGCGCGGTCCCGTCTGTGCAGGAGAGGCTGGGTTGCCGTGAAGCCTGAGCCAGCCCCGTCGCTGCCTTGGCAGCGCCAGCGGCGATACTGGCAGCGTCGACCGTCGCCCAGGCGACTGCGCGCGCAGAATTGCAGCTGGAGCCGACTGGGCGGTCGCAGAAAACAGCGACGCGAGCTGGTGCGGCGCTGGCAGTCCTGGGACGCGCAGCTGCAGATCGCCGGCCGGCGTCCTGGCAGCCGCAAGGCGCAGGCAGGGCCATGCCCACAGCCTGAGCGGCAAATATTAATATATCAGATATGCAATGTGCGTAACCAGGCAGCAGGAGTGCGCAAGCTATCGGCTGCACTCACCACCGCCATCAAGGACGTCGCGGCTAGGACTTAGCCATCCAGTACTACTCCATACATGACTTTAACATAATGCTGTCGGCCGCCGCTGCGCTCACTTCAGATCAGCCGGCGAGGTGATTTGATGATAGCTGAGATGAACGCAGTGTTGGTGAGAGGGATACGCATCAAATGAAGAATGCTTCTGCTGCTGGAGGAGCATTGGAACAGCATTCATCGTGATTCTGTGCCGGCACTCGAGGCACAGTCATCCCAGGCAGCACAGTCAACACATGCGATCATGGCTTCCGAAAACCTTTGCCGAATCGTGCGAAGCCCTCAGGCATGTGTGATTTCAGACCTTTGTAGCATTTTTCAGAGGCTGGGCGCACAGCAGCGCGGCGGCTGGTGGCAGGTGTACAAACATATGTGAGAAAGCAGAAAGATGAAGGGTTGGCACGTGGAGGCAGAAAGGCCAGTCTGCGCCTGATGATCCAGCTGGCAGTAATATTTTTTGTGTTCTTTCTTCAATATGGCGACGACGCGGCACAGTGAATAGCGTCGTTTGAAACGAGGGCTAATTCGCTAGGCAGCATTAAAGCAACAAACGTGGAGTGTCAATAAACATGGTGCGACGAATAGATTTTTCCCCGCCCGGGCTGCTCCGCATGGCGCTCATGACGCCTCAGATCGCGCGACGCTTCATGCTCTGTCCGGCGTGCGCGACAAAACGGCATTTATAAAGCTTCATCAAAAGCTAATATGGCAGCTAAATGGTGCAGAGGCGCAGGTCAGATCAACACGAGCTTGCAATCGGTGGAGTGAGTCACTGGCGCCATAGGCTTCGTAAGGATTCATCATCTTCCCGAGCCCTTCCGCGCATTGTTGCTCCGCTCAGCGCGCCCGCACTCCAGGTTTTGCTGGCAGCCCTGCACACAGGCAAAGTTATCCTGGGTAGCTTCTCTACAATTGAGCACGATCTTGCTAAGACAGTTGGCAGCTCATGAATACAGTACGCCGGAATGCTTCACTGTGCGCGACGTGGAAACGATGGTATTTAGAGGCCCCGCTTTTCTGCACTACTGCATTGCGGGCACTGCGCTGCCGCGAGGAGCAGGCGCTGCGCTGCCGCTACAGGTGCGATCCACCTGCTGCGGGCCACCAGCACCTGCGCGCACGCCAGATGTCTGTCGGTGGAGATGTGCACGTGTGTTGATGAGCGCGCGCTCACATGATGTGTCAACTTGCAGTGGCTGCGGTCCTTTACGTTTGCAGGGACGCTGATTTGCGATGAGGGGCTGGGCAGCAGCAGGACCATGTGGAGACCATCATCAAGCGCTACATTGCGCGCCACACCCATCAGCGGCATTGGGACGTGCTGTTGCCAGCTACAGAGCAGGCGTCGCTGGCGTATCCAGAAGTGGCAGCTGGTGTGATCAACCTGGACAGGTGGCTGCAGGGCAAGCCGGGAAATAGCGACGCAGTCACTTGTGGTTTCTCCAGCAGCAGCGACAGCGAAGGCAAAGCGGCGCGGGCTTGTGCGCGGCGCGGACGCAGCACCTGCTACCACTGACATCCATGCGCAGCCGCGGGAGCTCGTTCAAGATCACGAGGTGATGAGGCTTTGGGGCGGGGCAGTTAGTGGTGGGGGCTGCGCACACTGTCGTGTTGGCGGCGGACGAACGCACGCGGCGCTCACGCCGTGCATGACGGGCCAGGGCCCGGATACTCTGTCCTTCAGTGCGCATGCACTGGGCCGCCCCGTATGCGGCACGAGCGCTGCAGTGAGTTGCGGAGTGACGCAGCACCCGCTACCACCAACCCCATTGCCCAGCCGCTGGAGCTTTTGAGGATTGCGGCGACGATGAGGCGCTGGCTCAGGGCTACTTGCGATCGGGCCGGCGGCCTGCTGTTGTGTTGGCGGCGGACGACCGCGCGCGGCGTCAGCGCGGCGCGCGACGGGCCAGGGCCAAGACAGCCATTCGTGGAGTGCGCGTGCACTGGGCCCAGGTTGCGAAGCGAGCGCTGAAGCAGGCGCTGACGCCGCAGCTGGGTGCTCGACGCCCTGGGCCTTGCCTGGACACCCTGCGCAGCCCGCACATGTGCAAGGCAAGCTTCTCAGGTCTAAACGCGCCTGTGCGAGCTGTGCGCTTTAATGTATTTTTAAGTCCTGTTCAACTTTCTTTCACTTTCACACGCCAATATGCGTGCTTGTCAACGCGGTGGTGCCCGCGGTGACCGCGACTTCCACGTTGTTCTGCGGTCGCCAAATCAGGTGGCAATGCGGCCGCACATGCTGTATTTCGTTGTTTTTCATGCCTTTTCAACCCTTCTCGTTCGCCACGTCGCGGCTCGTGCAGCCGTTAGGCTGGCATGGCTGGCAGCTGCGCAGGCGCGACTTGCGCGCGTCTTACCCGCTCATGCGGGCTGCGTTATAAGCGCCGCCTGTCCTGGAAAATTCTATTGCTACCTGTAAAAGCTATTGAACAGCATGTAATGCGCAAAAAGGCACTGCCTGATTTAGCTCTTTTCAGACCCATAAGGGTGTTCTTGACATGCACGCATGATGGGTGGGCACTCCCACCCAGGGATGTGCTTTGCCTGGCATGGCAGTGTGCGCCGTCCATGCAAGCTTTTGCGTTTCAACCTGCACCATTGTTAGTGCAGCGTAAGGTTTTATCCTGCAAGTGAAGTATCCCAACCCCCGAATAGAGTTGCTGCAAGCCTAGCAGGCTAGCAGGTGTCAGCGTAATAGCGTCGTTTGAAACGAGGGCTAATTCGCTGGGCAGCATTAAAGCAACAAATGTGGAACTTCAATAAGCATGGTGCAACGATTGGATTTTTCCCCGCCCGGGCTGCTTCGCATGGCGCCCATGACGCCTCAGATCGCGCGACGCTTCATGCTGTTGGCCATGCGCGACAAAATAGCATTTTTAAAGGCT
>NW_014010117.1:0-6227 GCF_000611645.1 Monoraphidium neglectum
TGCAGCAGTCGTCAACGGCCAGGGCGGCGCGGCCTTGATTGGCGGCGCCAACCCCACCATGGTCTCCAGCAGCCCTCCTGCCAACGCTGGGGCGGCCACGAACCAGGCCACGGCCTCTTTTGCGCAGCAGCAGCAGTGGGCGCAGCAGGCCGTGGGCGGTGTTCAGCAGCAGCAGCAGTGGGCGCAGCAGATGATGGACGCCACGCCGCAGATGCAGCAGTGGCAGCAGACGCAGCAGCAGCGGCAGAATGCCGCCGCTGCTGCCGCAGCCGCCAAGCTTGCCGGCTAGGGGAGTGAGCAGGGCCTGCACAAGGGTTCTCCCGCCCCCGCACATCGCCCGTCAACCCGGCGACGGCGTTGTGCGACGTGCTTGCAAGCACGGCAGGAGTAGCAGCTAGCCGCAGTGGCGCAGCATCTGAACAAATGATCCCACTCAGCCTTGTGGATGTGAAAATACAGCTTCTTGCCTTGCACCATCGATTTGTTTCGTCCGATGTCTTGCACAGCCCCCTGCTGTTCTGGCTGCAACAGGCCGCTCATACACTGTGCCGCATAGCTTTGCCCTGAGCAGCATGTCCACCCAACCGCTTGGCAGGCGGCTGCAAAACGCCGCACCTCCTTGCGAAAGCAAGCGTTATTCCTGCAATCCTGCGTGCCCGTCATGTGAAGCTTGGCCCCTGCAAAAGCAGCACCTGCCTGCTGTCGGGGCATGCTTTGAAGCTGCCGCCGGCACGTGATACTCTCCAGGCTGTAAACAATCTGCCATGGCAATTCTAGACATCGGATGTTATGATGAATCTCTTAGCATGCTAGGCTCACCTTCCGTCTGATAGTCAAGTATCTGGAACTCATAACCGCAACTGGGGACCCTTGTTATTAAGCAGCTCGGTCTGACCAGTAGCGGCACAATATACCAGAGCCTCCTCGTGCTGCTGCTGTCGCTGCTGCTCCTGCTGCTGCTGCTGCTGCTGCTGCTGCTGCTGCTGCTGCTGCTGCTGCTGCTGCTGCTGCTGCTGCTGCGACGGCAGCGGCGGTGGCGGCTGCTGCGGCTGCCAGATAGACGCCATTACCATCACTTCTGCCATTGCCTCTGCAGCCACCACATGCGACACTGTTGCCACTGTTTTGGCTGCCTGCGCACCTGCTGTTGCCGCCGTTTTGACTCTGCCGCGTCTGGAAGCACCCACCCACCTTCTCTGTCTGGCAGCTCGCCTGCTGCGTTCCTTGCTGCGCGCGAATTAGCGGCACAGGGCGCAGGGTGCAACAGGCCCACGTAATTTGCGCGCGAAGTCGCCTGCGAAGCGAAAGGGAGTGTCCGCATATATAGGTTAAAGCGTCACGCACAGAAGCCGCGCGCACCCCAACAGCCGCACAGCCACAAACAGCTGGGATCGTCCACGCGCAGTAGATGGCGCGCAGGATAAGCTGAAACGACACTGCAGACAACGCCAAACCACGCCCTCAAAGCTCGCCTCCACCACTGCTGATCACCCAGCCCCTCCCCCCGCCCGCCTCGGCGCAAGAACGCCAGCGCACCTGCAGGTGTCCACAAACCAGCAGAAACTGGCGCATGATCCCGATGGGCAGACCCTCCTGCGGGTGCCCTGGCCGGCCGCCCCAACAGCAGCGTCTTTGGCGAGCTGGCAGGACTGCAACACCCTGCACACGCGACGGGCGATACATCACCCACGTGAGCACATCCCTGCAGGAGGCAGCATCGCGCCCAACACAATCCGACCGCCCCCAGCTCACCATCGACGAAACCAAAAGCGCACGACCGGCACAAAAAACCCGCAGCGCCCTCGCTCGACACGCGCGAACTCACCCGTCTGTTAGCTGCGCGGCGCGCAGGTCAGCCCTGCTCTGCAAAGCCGCCGGCAACTCGGCAAGCAAGCTGCCCCGCCATGGCCATGTCGTCCACCTGCACCGCCGCCGCCACCGCGGCGGCGATCTGTCCGAACGCTGCTTGCCGCCCCGGCCCAAGGGCGACGCCCACCTCTCGCGCGTGCTCCTGGGCGCGTGGCAGCACCTGCAGGCGGTCCCTGATAATGGCAGATGCGTCATCGCGGCCAGTCAGCACCGGCTGCGACGTATCCAACGTCCCGACAGCGCTCATTGCCAGCACCGCGGCCTCGCGTTCCTCTCCTTCATTGCTGTACAAACCGAACATGGCTGTTGTTGTGGTGAGCTCGCATGAGAATAGACGCAAATGACGGTTGCTGTGAATCGGTCACAGTGGCGTGCAACAGTTGCAGCAGCGTGCGAAGCGTGACATGCGCGCGCTGGCAGGTGGAGGGCCAGCGTCGTCCGAGGCAGCAGTGTCAATGACCACCCTGCGTTGACGTGCTTTGTCGGTGCCACATGTGTGCAGTTAGATCCAACGCGGCAACTTGGCAAAACTTTTTTGGCAACGCATGCAAAGGAAAGCAATCAGCCGAGATGCAGACATGATCTTGTGGTTTGCAGTTGATGACATGAACGCGATGCTGTTCAGGCTGCCATTGGATGCTGACAAAACGACATACTGATTCTTTGATGTAGATGCTATAGTTGTACACGAGCTCAACCCTGCCTCGTCAGGTCTCGCTACCGACGGTACTCTCGGACTGCACTCCACCGCGATGAGCGCGTTAGAGCTCTCTGTCCGTGAATTCATTGGGAAATTGAACGGTCGACATCCCTCAGGAAAGTTGTTCGGGATGGAGCTTGAGCTGGCAGTGAGCCGCCTCGAACTGAACGCCTGCAAGGACCGCGCGCCGATCGCCCCCGGCCTCCTTCGAGCGCTCGCAACCGGCGTGCACGGCGCCCGCCCGGTGCAGCTGCACGCCTCGCTCGAGGCGCTGAGCCGCCTGGCGTCATGGGGGCTCGAGGAGAGGAAGCTGCAGATCGCGCGGGAAGATGCGGTGATGCGGCCTGTCGTCTGCCTGATGGGCAGCGCGAACCCCGAGACCGCCTGGCGCGCAGCCGCGGTAATTAACCAAATCGCCCGCAGCACCGTAGGCGTGACGCGGCCCGCGGCGGAGGCGCTCGCGGCGCGCGCACATGACCTGCTGCCGCTCCTTACCGCCGGCATGCTGCGCGGCAGCGCGGCCGGGCGGGCGGCGCCGCCGCTGCCACAGCCGCCGCCGCCCGCCCGCCGCGGGGATGCCGGCCGCCGCAGCGATGCCCAGGCAGCGCCGTCGGCGGAGGCAAAGCTTGCCGCCGAGTGCTTAGGCATAGCCTGGGCCTTTGCATGGTGTGACTCGCCCACCCTAGACCGCCTCCTGGTGTCCCAGCCGACGCTCATCGCCGCCGCCACGCGCCTGCTGGGCTGCACAGACGCGCGCACTTCATGGACCGCGGCCATGTTGCTCGGGCGGCTCTGTTTGGAGTCTGCACCTGTGGTGTTCGCCTCCGCCGCCTCCGCCGGCCTGCCGGCCGCGGCGGCGCAGCTGCTGGGCAGCGCCTGCGCAGGCGACGTGGGTGAGGTGCTGGCGGCGGCGGCGGCAGCGCCCGAGCCCGAGGCCACTGATGAGTGTGCCGGGGTCATGTGGGGAGTGCACCTGATCGATTTTCTCGTCGAAGGCGACGAGCGTGGCGAGGCGGCGCGCCGCCTGGGGGACGAGGCGCCGGCGCTCGCGCCGCTCCTGGCGCACATCTTGGTCGCCGCCGCGCGGCGCTTGGCGCTTGTGGATTCAGTTTCCCTCGTGGAGGAGGGGCGGGGCGGCAAAGCCGTCGCAGCCGGCGGCGCCGCTGACGGAGCCGGCGACGCGGCGGCGGGCCCGCCGGCCGCTCTCACCCGCCGGCTGGCACGCCGCAGGCAGCGCCGCGACAAAGGGCTCGGGGCCGACCAACGCGGCGGCAGCGGCGGCGCCGCGGCACCCGGCTCGCCTGCGAGCGAGCCGACGAGCCAGGAGCTCCTCCGCGGCGGCGAGGGCAGGGGCGAGTGCGAGGGCAGCGGCCGCGGCAAGGGTGGGGGCAGGGGCGCGGAGGAGGGACCCACCGCGCTCAGTCTAGTGATACCAAGCGCGGCCAAGGCGCTGGACGCTCTCCTTGAAAGCAGCCCCGCCGCCGCGGCCGCCCTGCTGGCGCGCCCAGACCTTGTGTCCGAGGTTGGGCGGCTGCGCCTCGGTCACGCGCTGTGCCTTGGGCGCCTCTGTGAGGCACTCCTCGGCAGGGGCAGCGGCGCCGCCGGTGACGGCGGCGGCGACGGCGGCAGCGAGGGCGACGGGGTCACGGCCGCGGGCGAGCACGCGCGCCAGCTGGAGGCCCTCACAACGGCGACCGCGATCTGCCTCCGCTCGAGGTTCCTTGATGCGCCTCGCGATCTGAACGACGATCTGACGTCTGATCGGCAGGCGGCCAATGCAGAGGGTCACGAGCGCGCCGCGCCGGCCGATGGCAGGGGGATGCTTATGGACGACGCGGCGCGCGCGCTGCGCCTCCTGCTGCCCGCCGCGGCGGGCGGCGCCTGCAGCGCTGAGGCAGCCGCGGAGCTCGTCAATGCGGGCACAGCTGTGCTGGCCGGGACCTTTGCGGCTACGGCATACACACTGGCCTGTTGCGACGAACCCTCGCTGAGAGGCGTGGACAGCGGCGGCGCACGCGACGTCCGCGGCGAGCGCGGCGCCGGTGCAGACGCGGCCGCCGCCTCGCGCCCTGGCAGCCGCCTGCAGCCGGGGTGCCTCGACAAGTTGGCGACGAGCGCAAGGGCTGTGGTGGCGTCGGCCCTGCGGGGCTGCTGCACAACACCGCCGACGCCGCAGCTTCGGCCGGCGAGGAGCGGTCCGCGGACGGGCCGGCGCCGGGCGCCGCGACACTGCAGGCAGCGCTCAGGTGCGCCAGGGTAGTGCTTGCCCGGGAGGATGCCATGCACTCGCTCTGGGGCAATCCAGCCGCCGGGGACGCGCGGCCCGGCTGCGACGTCGGCGCAGCGGCGACCGCGCAGGGAGACGGTGCAGTGCAACCGCAGCAGCAGCAGCAGCAGCAGCAGCAGCAGCAGCAGCAGCAGCAGCAGCAGCAGCAGCAGCAGCAGCAGCAGCAGCAGCCGCCGCTGCCAGAGAAGCGGCGCCCATCATCGGCCCACGCTGGGACCATCGATGATAGGGCTCCAATGCGAGATCAGGGGCCAAGCCGGCCCAAGCATGAGCCTCATGCGCCCGCGGAGCAGCAGGACAAGCCGAAGGCGGCGGCGGCGGCAGGGGACGACGCCTGCGGGCAAGCTGCCACGTCTCTGCTTCCCTGCGACCACGGGATGGGCCGTAGCGAACCGCTGGAGCCCGCGGCAACCCTCGAGCAGCGGCTCGCGCGCTACCAAGCTGCCCGGCGGCGGCCGCGCGAGGTGGAGCGGCCGTCAGAGCTGCAGCTCTGGGCGGAGCGGATGCAGTCTGCAAAGCTTGAGGCTGAGGCGGAGGGGGGCGGGGCGGAGGGGGCGGACTGGTGGCCGGCCCTGTCCAAGGTTGTCGAGCTGCCAGCGCCGCGCGGCGTTTGGTCGCGAGGCTCGGCCACATGTAAGCATCCTTAGACCAGCGTGCTTTGCCCCAACTGATGCTGTGTTTCTGTGGTGCTGTGGCGCTGTAAATCCCATAAGGCAGCTGCCAACGATGACGGGGAAGTTACAGGGGGGCAGCAGCCGCGCGCCACGAAACGCACTTCTGCAGTGCCATCGCTATGGTGTGGCGGGACAAAAACAGCGCCTGCTGGGAGCGAGTGCGCTGGTGCTGGCGTGTACAATACAGGGGTGCTGGGGGCCGCATGGATAGGGTTCAGATACAGCAGGGGGCAGCGGCGGCAACAAGCCAATACACAGATGGGCAGTGCAAAAAACGCGACGCAAGCCTACCAGGCAACAGCTACCTGCCCAAAGCCATGCGCCCGCCATGCAGACAGGCTCGACGCCTCAGCTGCGGCCGCGGCCGCGGCCGCCGCGTTGCAAGCAGGCAGCCGAGGGCCGGCCTGCGCGCAGAGGCCGTCCAATGGAGCGGAGTGCCGGCGCCAGCGCGAATGGCATCACACGATGAACGCGCGCCGCAGCTCGTCGACGCCGTACGTGGCGCCCGTCTTGGGGCACGCCAGCCGCCCGCCGCCGTGCTGCGCCGCCAGCTGCTCTATGGCGCGGCGGCTGTAGACGTAGCCGTTCGGCAGCACCATGGGCGGATTGGCGTCACTCATGACCTCGCGGGTGACGGCGCACACCAGGGTGCTGTGCACGTGCTTGGCGTGCGGGAGGCCCTGGGGGTGGGTTGGGG
>NW_014010116.1:0-6226 GCF_000611645.1 Monoraphidium neglectum
CCGCTGCCCCCGCCCCCACCGCCGCAGCCACCCCAACCGCCGCCGCAGCCACCCCAACCGCCGCCGCCGCCGCCGCCGCCGTCGGCCCCGCCGCCGGCGCCGGTCCGAAGCGCAGCCGCGTGAGGCCGTAGGATTGGTCGGAGGCAC
This sequence comes from Monoraphidium neglectum, assembly GCF_000611645.1. NCBI lineage: Eukaryota > Viridiplantae > Chlorophyta > Chlorophyceae > Sphaeropleales > Selenastraceae > Monoraphidium > Monoraphidium neglectum. The sequence goes on from NW_014010116.1 coordinate 148, forward strand.
GCGTGCCCCCCGTCTCCATCGACATCTTGCTCGCCGTGTGGCCTCCTGGCGCCAGGGCCCGCAGCAGTGTCTCTGCGACAACGGTCGGCAGGGGCACGGTGCAGCCGCCGAGCTGGACGGCAGTCCAGCCCAGCGGCACCGCGGCGTCCGCTGTCTGCGCCTCTTGTTCAGGCAAGCCGCTGCACTCCAGGCCGGCCACCACCACGTGCACCGCCGCTGCCGCCGACGCCTGCACCGTCACGGCGGCCCGGCCGTACATGGCTATGCTGCGGTGAACGGTAGCCATGAACAGGAACAGCAACGGCTTAAAGCCGCCGCCGTCCTCGACCGGCACCAGCTGCACGACGTGCTCGGCAAAGTGGTCGGGCATGTCGCGCTGGCGCGCAATGAGCAGGTCTGGCTCAAGGGCGAGGAGCTGCTGGCGGTGCCCGCGGCTGAACGCTGGCCACCGCTCGATCAGGTCGCAGCCGCCGCTGCCGCCGCTGCTGTCGCAGGCGAGGCCAGCAACGCAGGTGACGAAGTCGTCGGCCCGAATGGCCGACTCCCAGGCGGCCTCGCCCTTGAAGTCCAGCATGGGGCACGTAAACCCCTGGCTGGCGCGGTGGGCAAGGAACTCGCGCGCCTCCTCGCAGCAGCGCGCGGCGGCGGCCGCGTCCGGCAGGAGGCCGTCGGGCTTGCCTGCAGTGTCGACCAGCTGCGGCAGCAGGTTAGGGACAATCATGGAGGCCCGGTGTCCATGCTTGAACCACACCCTCGCGTGCAGGCGCGGTGTCAGCTTGGCGTGATCAGGGTGCGCTGGGGGCGGCGCCACAGGCAGCGCGGGCGGCAGGGGTGCCACCATCGCAGGGGCGGCCGCGGAGGGCAGGGCCCGGCCCAGGGGCGACGGCCCGGGGCCGTACAGCCCGCTGCTGCGGCGCGCGCTCTGGCCGCCAAAGCCAAAGTCGGGGGAGGCGGCCAGGCCAGCGCCGCCCAACCAGGCGCCGCCCGATGGTGAGCCAAGGATGGGCGAGGCGCCGGAAGCGGGGAAGGCTTGCAGCTGCTGGTGGGGGTATGCGGCGCAGCCGCACTGAAACGGCAGGCTCTGGTCGCCGTCGCCGTCGCCGTCGCCATCGCCGTCGCCGTCGCCGTCGCCGTCGCCGTCGCCGTCGCCGTCGCCGTCGCCGTCGCTCTCGCTGCCGCCCCTGCCTGCCTGGGGGGTGTGGGCCCTGTGGGAGGAGTGGAGCGGTTATGGGCTATCCAAGCCCCGGGTAAGCAGGGTTCAGCAGCCTTGGCTGCGCTGGGTTTGTTCTTCTCCCTGGCGGCAGCGGATTGCTGCTGGCTGCTCACGGGCTCGTGCCACGGGGGTGACCAACGCCAGAGGACCCGCTCCTCGCTTTCCCCCACTAAACCCCAGGGCCGGCACACCTGGAGGCGCTGCCGGGAGGTGTGTCCTCCCGGGTCTTGGTGGCTGTGGTCCGCGACGCCGGGGTGGATGCGAAGGGCCTCTTGGGACGCACGTCGGTGGCGCCCGTGGACGTACGGTCCTCTGACGCCGTTTCACATGACGGCGTGGTGGGTCGGGCGGCAGCCCTGGCCGGCGTTGAAGTGGTGGCATTGGGCATGATTTGTCAGTGAACGGTTTTGCGGTGCAGGCATGAGCGGGTCAGGGGTATATGTAAGCCCAGTTGTTTGAAGAGTTATTCAAAGCGCAGCATGCGCGCAGGGCTTGACACAAGGAAGGCTGCTGGCTGGTCGGCACCCCACCCGCTGGAGCATGCAGCACGTGATGCAGGGTCCTCCGGCGCAGGGGTTGCGGCGCGGTCATGCCGCGTGCCGACCCACCGCTCCACGTCCTCCTGCTGCATCTTGGTGAGCCGCCAGCCGGGCCGACAGCATGCCTCCATACCCGCCGACACTCGTAGTCAAGCCTGGTCCGTCAAGTGGCGAAGGGCAGAAGTCGCGAGCAGACGGCGCGTGATCGCTTGCGTAGGTGCCCCTTCCATGTACGTACGATCCTGGTGTGTGGAGGCTCTGCGACGGCGCAGGTCTGGCAGCTGGTCTCCTGCACCGCGTGCTGTGAGTTGCGTCAACTGCCGTGGCTGTGCAGCGGGGCAAAGCGCGCGGCAGGGGCTGCCAGCGCGCTCCCCGCATCTGTTACGACATAAATAGCCGCGCTTATAATCTTGCTGCCGACGTCTGCATCTAGCCCTCATTCTCTCGTGCGCCCTTGGCTCGCGCCAACCCTGTCTCGGGCCGTACCAGCTCTCCCCGCACCTGTTTGCGGTATCAATGTGTTGCCACTTCCTCTCAGATCAGATCGAGGTCAAGAACGATGTGCTCCAGGAGGTAAGCAGGACGCCAAGATCATGCACTCATCATTCCGCTGTACATACGTCGAAGCCCAGCTTAAAGTCGATCAAGAAGCATATGGGATGATAACACAATTGCATGTGAAGTTTTGCAAGCTCCCAAGAGCCAGCTGCAAACAGCCGTCAGTCCTTCTCTCCAGAACTCTGGTCCTTGCGAATGGGTGCCCGTCCTGACCGACTTGCACGTTGTGCGCTGGTGCGCATGCCCGTGTCATCAGCATCAATGTGGCAGATCCGTTGCATTGTGGCAAGCCTGGAGCGCGACTTCTGTCAAAACTGGCCGCAGATTAGAGTGCGCCCCAGTGCGTCACCCGCCTGCCTCTTTCTTTCTAAGCAGGCTTCAGCCAAGGGGTGGCTTCGACTGCTGTCTGTACGCACTGGGTAGTAATGCACATGCGGCTGCACGAGCAGAGGGCAGCACGTGCATGCGCGATGTGGGCCCCACTTTTGGCTGCTCATCTGATGAGTCAGCGGTGTCCGCCAGAGGAAAGCAGCGCGAAGCTTCGCTCCTTTCTGCCAACGCGATAGACTCTATAAACATCGATAGCACAATAATTTGGAACATTTTCAAAACATTCTTTTTCTTGAAAATCCACAAGTCATCGCGGTCAATCATCGATGATCTCGCTTTCAATCACGCCTCAACAACGCGTTGGGTTGCTCGTGCAAGGCGCTCCCGTGGCCCGCAACTCCACCATCAACATGATAAGGTGATTCGCGATCTGTCACAGGGCCGTGGCGCCTGTGGCGTGTGGCGATGCGCGATGCGGTGCTGCGCCGCTGCTGCCGCTGCTGCTCTCTTCCTACTGCTGCCCGAGACTGCGAAGGGCCTACCCAATCGCGCGATCCCCCCACCCCCCGTCCCCGCACATGATCAAGAGTCAAGGGCTGAGTCCAAGGACCCCTCATGTCAAAGTAGCACAAGCCCAACATCATCCCCGGCAACGACAACGGCAACAGCGCCGCCCCTCCACCGTTGCCTCTCGAGGCCGCTCTCGCTCCCTGTGTACATTCCTTACTTGTCCTGCCGCTGCCTGCCATGCATGCCTGCATGCCCTTCACCAGTCCACGGTGAATCTCAGCGTCCGGGTGCGCTCGGCGCTGGTTCATACCGCGTCTTCACTGAGCGGTTCCCTGGTTAGGGGGTGGGCGCCGGCGCCCCTTGCGCGCAACCCGGGGCGGGCTGTGCTTTCACCATGCGCAGTCCGACCCGCTTGTGGCAAGTGGGTAGGAGCTTGGTCCCTGCGCACTCAGCTGATGGCAGGGGCGCAGAAGATCCTGCTGCGAAACGCGCCGGGGGTTATGGCTGAACTTGCGTACCGTATTTTGTGTTTTTTGGAGGGGGGGGGGCGAGCTGGGGAGGGGGTGTTGCTGCTTCCACCCACATCGTCATCCAGCGCAGGTGTCTGGCCGGCAAAACCAGGTGCGTGGGGCGCGACGTGCAGCCGCCTCCCCGTGGCGCGCCCCGTTAGTAAGCCCAGCGGCGCTCTCACGCCCGCTCGCTGAAACCGAGAGCTGCACAGATGACACACCCCTCAAACGGTGGCTGTAGCCACCACCAATCCATGTATGCTGATGAACCTTCAGGCCATGCATGGTGCTTAGTCCCCCATAATGCTTCTGATGAACTCACAATCACCACTTTGTTCATGAGCTTGATGTTGTCAAGACAGCGCTGCAGATTTTGCAAGCAGTTTTTTTCATCAGGGGGATGCTTCGTTGATTGCATGTGAGCTGCGTTCTACACAAGCAGCCGTCTGGTTGATGAGCTTGTCTACACGAGGCAATCACGTGAATGTGACACTCTGCTTTGCGTCCGTGCACGCCCGTTTGCCGGCAACATGACCAATCGCTGCGCCCCTTCACAGCGGTCGGCAATCCCAGGCAGATGACCCACCATGAAACTCCCCTGGGCGAGCCACATCTTCTGAGATGGTCTCCCACGGAGCACAAAAAAGACTGCCAGCTGCCGCTGATTCGAATAAATTGTGGAGCAGCTGTCCAGATCTTGCGTGACAGCTCTGCAGCGCACCGCACTGCCGCGGGTCCACTGGGGCGCCGAACGGTGTGCGTATCGCCGCTTGCGAGGGCGGCAGGCGACGAGCATGCCCTTGCCAGCCGTAGCTTGTTGGTTGGTTGGTTGGTTGGTTTTGTTGGTTGCTTAGTTGGTTTCTTGGTTGGTTTGCTTCTTGCGGGAGGCCCCTTCCACTCAGGGTCGCCTTTCGCAGCTCACAACAAAGGTTAACCTGTACATGCCCTCCGTCTGCTTTGTGTTGGGATAAGCAAATTCAGGCTTGTGGTGCTGCTCCCTTGATGCCTGGCAGCCCTGTTTGCTGGGCTTCCACAAACTGCGGCACCAAGATCCGAGCAGACGCGCGCGATGACGTGAAAGAGATTACACTCCAACACCCTCTGAGGAGAGCCGAAAAAGAACACGCTCTAGGAGGACTGCACCGATTGGATAAAAAGAAACGTGACGACGCGGGGACAACAGAGATCACGCAACGTGAGCGCGCGAAGCAACGGCAGCCGCACGCAGCGCCCTCAGCACGCGCCGCCACCCGGGCGACGGCCGCCCCATGGCGTCATCGCAAACCGCATGACGTCATCTTCAGTACATGCCCATGTCCGGCGTCGGCATGGCCGGCTTCTTCTCCTCGGGCGCCTCCACGATCACGCATTCCGAGGTTGTGATGAGGCTGCTGACGCTGGCCGCATCCACCAGGGCCGTGCGCACCACCTGCGGGCAGGGGAGTGTCCGGGATCAAAAACGCAGGGGAGGGGCCAGATTCAGCTTGCGCACAAAGAGTGTGTGTGTGTGGGGGGGGGGCTGCACGGGTGCGCAGCAAACCAAGCCGGATGCGGGATGGAGGGCAGCGACGTGTCCCAATCATCCAAGGTTGTGGACTCCGCCCGCTGCGCATGGCCAGGGCGCTGGGCTCTGCACCAAACACAGGGGCCCGCGCTCTGCCCATCAGGCCCGTAGAGCCGACCTTCCCATCATAAAAGGCAGTGAGATTCAAATTCGAGCAGCACATGCGCAACATGACCCAGATGTGGAGGCGTATGCCGCCATCGATAGCGGCCCGACCTCATGCAACCCCACAGCGCCCCCCTGAAATGCAAAGCTTTCTATTAGATGCAAAGCCAGACTTGAAAATACCCGGGCTTTGTGAAACACACCAACCACTTCAATGCTGCGACGCCGCCGGCTCGGGGCACCCCAGAAAGCTCAACCCTGAAACCCACATCCTGAGCCGGCAGCGAGCACTTCCCCTGGGCTGCAGGGAGCACCCACCTTGAGGGGGTCGATGATGCCGGACTTGACCATGTCGGTGAAGACGTCCGCGGCCGCGTCATAGCCCGCGTTGAAGTCCGCCAGCTCCTCAACCTGTGTGTGTTTGAGGGGGATAGGCGCGTTGTTCAGCGCAGCAGATTCTGGGGGTGAGGCGAGGATGGGGAAGATGATTGGGACATGCCGCAGTAGCAGGTTTGGCAGAAAGGAAGGAAGGGGAGGGGGCGGTTGGGATGCCCGAGCTGCAGACTCGGCGGCAAGGACGGCAGGAGGGTTGGTCGGCAAACGCTCGGGTTATGGTTTCAGCCGTGCTGGGGGCTGGGCCCTGCGAGTGGTGGTGTGAGCGGGTCGCGCGCAGGGCGGGGCGGCGCACTGCAGGTTGGGGCTGCCGGGCGCTGCGGGCTGGGGTGTTGCGTGGGGGTTCGAGTGTGGAATG
>NW_014010115.1:0-551 GCF_000611645.1 Monoraphidium neglectum
GGCGGGCGGGCATGCGCATGTATGCGGGCCAACACCACATGAACCATCTGGCAACTCGTCTCAGGCTGGCAGTTGCTGGGGTGCTTGGACAGCCACAACATGCTGGAATGGTGGAGGCTCTGCAACCCCTGTGCATGCCAGCAGCTCGGTAGCAGGGACCACCCACGGGGCAGCGGCACGCCATGCTGGGAAAGAGTGTGACACGAATGAGGCCAGACTACGCCAGCGGGGGAAAACAGCGCCCCGCGCACCTGGGCGAAGGGGACATTCACGCCCCAGAGAAAACCCTCGACCCGCCCCAGCCTCTAGCGTATGACCCCGACTCCCTGGTCTACACTGATGGGAGCGTGCTGAAGGATACAGGGGAAGGCACCTCCCGCAATAGAGGAGCTGAAGGCAAAACCATTGCCATGGGCGCGGGCGTCTACATCCCTGCGCTGCTTGGGGGCGGGAAGCAACAAGATATAGCCATCGACCCGCGGGACCCGGCGCAGCCTGAGAACGACACCATCAACAGAGCTGAATTGAGCGCCATATAGGCAGCAATCATT
>NW_014010115.1:1054-6728 GCF_000611645.1 Monoraphidium neglectum
GCAGGGCACAGCTGCATCGCTAGTGACAGCTTGGGCTGCATTTACCAAATTCACAAAATGGTACACAGGCTGCAGGATCTGGATGGTCACCGGCACCTCACACTCCTCATACGGCCTGCCGCCTGTGCGGGGACCCGGATGAGACTGCTGGGCGCGCCATGCTGGCATGTTTGGCGCTGAGCGCGCAGCACACTTCTCGTCACCACCGCGCAGGGAAGATATTCCTTGCCGCGATAGAGGCTGGCGCGATGGGCGGCTGCATTCAGTGTGCAGACCAGGGGTCAGCAGAAAACAACAAAGAGGATGGGGTGGTGCACCGCCGCACCTTTGACAAGTGCTCCCTCCTGACACCTGCACAGAGACTGCGCCTGAAAAATGCGGGCACATACAGCGTCCCGGACATCATTCTGCAAGTACCGGCGGCAGGCAGGGGCCTGGCAGAGAACATCCACATTGTGGAAATCAAGTACTGCAGGGACACCAACCGGCACCCCACAATTGCCAATTGTGCAGCAGCCACGGCACAGCACGCCGCGCTCATAGCCGAACTGCAGAAGGCCCGCCGGCAGGTTCACCTCCACGTGATTACACTGGGTGTGGGGGGCGTAATCTACGCGGACATGATGAAGGAGATGGCCGACTGAGGCGTGCCGAAAGAGAAACACAAGGCTCTCTTCAAGCAACTCAACCTGCACGCAGTGGAGAACATGACAGCCGTATGGGGCCGCCGAAAGCAGCTGCTGCACGCCAGCAACTGCCCACCGTCAAGGCTGCGTCAAGGGCGCGGGGTCACGTGAAAGTGCCCCCCCTTGACCCCCGATGGTGGGGGGTGTGGCTCACCACACACCCCCCTCTCCTTACCCCGACGCGGCGCCGCTTGCAGCGTGGCTTCTAGCCGCGTGAGGCGTCAGCGTAGTCTCTCTCTCTCTCTACATGTTGAGACATTGAAATAGGGTGCGTTTTGCTTCGGGGACGCCAAGGTTTGCCATCGCTTTGATCATGCAAAGTTCTAAAAATTGCATTTCCGACTTCCAGCATAGCTGCATGTGACTATACGGATTGGCGTGCGTTATGTAGGTCTGCAATGAGCGCGGTGTGCTGTGCTGCGGCGTCTCACCTGTTGAACTGTGCGTGCAAACCACATTGCTTGTGTGCGTCCGTCAAAAGTCGCTACATACACTCCATCTGCACATTCATGCGGTGACATCGCCGCATTCCACCAGTCAAGCTTGTAGATCCAATAAGCATGGCACAGGAGGACTGCTGGAAAAGCACAGACGCTCACCATCAGGAGTGACGTAGGGGGACCGGCCTCCTCTGCATCATCTTGGTGTGCGACTGGCGCAGGGGCATTGGGCCCCGCAAGCCAGTCTTCCCTCCCCAACTTTGCGCGTGCATACAGCCTGTGTGTTTTTGCCTTTTTCTCTCTCTTTCTGGGCTGCACCTCCAGCAAGTCTGTTTGAGCTGTTCTGCACTTGCTCTTTCATCTTCTTTGCCACCCTTCTTTATTGTGCAGAGGACCATTGGTGGTTCATCTGGCAGGAACGAGCGCTGCGGAATGAACATCATTCCTGAGTTGTCTTCAATTGCAATTAACCCTGCCAAAGGCAAGTGCCCTCAACCTGCGTTCCCTGAGCAAGTTGCTCGCCCTCTTTTTTCTGGGTGGCGATGGGGGCAGGCGTGTGCCGGGTCAAGATAGCACTGTAACACAACGCACATTTTGGTGGCTGCGTGAGCACACACGCGCAGCAGGCAGCACACCGCCAAAGCGCAGCGATGCCGGGCGGCCTCAGCTGGCGGCGCGCATGGCAGGCTGCCCACTACGGTATCAAAAGCATTGCTGAGGTGTTGCCTCAACCTGATGAGACAATCAAACAGATTGACAACGTTTGTTTTAATGACAACACATTTACATCTTATTGTTGGGACTGTAATGAAGACACACATCCCATCGTCAGCGTGCGTGCAGCAGTCCAAGTCAACTCGCGCGATCTGGTGGCGATGAAAGCTTTTCCTGACTTATCCTGGAAAGTCATCTTTGGCACTACTACCGTACAATCAAGCAATCGGCACCTCAAACTCCGTGTCTGCGGTCATCCAATCAGAATTCGAGCACCTTCCTTCGCTCGGCAACTTTTTATTAAGTAGTTTGGCTGTGATCAGAGCACTAAGCTGGCGACAATCACACACACGTTGCCACGTGGGTCGCCGCCAATATGCGGGCTCTGCCTGCAGTGCTGGTGTTGATAATCACATTGACTGGAGCAGCTGGAGTGGATGTCCGGCGCAACTGCACTACAAGGCCGCAGATACCAAATCCGAACGTGTTTGGCTTTGGCGGTAGCTCTGTTCGGCTTCGACTGAGTGTGTCATCGTTGATGACGCCCAAGGAAGTCGGCCAACAGTGCATCAACAGCACGCTGATAGCAACAGCAAACGTGTCTGCGCTCAAAGACATCAGATTGTATCAGACTTCAAGCATGTACGGGCATCCTCGCTACTGTCAGGGACGACGCGACAATATATTTGCTCAGCCCCAGTATGGAGAGGATGGAGGCGCACAGAGGTCTGCGTGGGCATCCGCCAGCAACTTCTATGGTGGTGCAAATGCTGCCGATTGGATGATCAAGGGATTTTACTACTTTGGTGTGCCTGGTCGCATCGGGCTGCGCTTTGGCAATCCTGGGTTTGGAATGAATAGTTTTGGACCACGTTATGGAATTGTCAACGGCCATACAGAGTATATTAAAGACTTGTCATTGGGCTTGGTTCCAGGATCAGATGTCTTTGACACTGGGGGTGATTATTGTGCCACAAACACTACAGGGTGCAATTACACCGCCGTGCCAGCCATTGAAGCTTTTATGGGGCCAGGAAGAGACATTGACAGGACACAAGGAGTGTGGGATGAATGTGTGCAAGGAAAATCTCGAACAGCTTATGCATCTTACATCGGTGCGGGCAATCTACAACCTCGGTACGGGCTGTCGAAAACCTTATGTTCGGATCCCAATGGCGGGAGTGCTACCACCTGTCCCCATTGCGGTTCATGCGGATTTGCCCTTGTGAAAATTGATTCACAGGGTGTATATAATGGATCATCCTGCTCTGACTCACAGTGTCAAGCAAGTTTCAATTGTACAACATGCACGGGGAAGTACAACCATCATACTCGAGCAAAACTAAGTGCAATGGATGCAGGTCCTGATGATGTAGGCCGAGATCCTGACAACCCCTGGGCATTCTCAATTTCCATGATATATCCGACATATGTGGACACTACCAATGTTTCATTGACTTACAACTATTCTTTAGAAGTTCAACTGAATTGTTCAAAGCTTGGTGCAGGATCGTGGAACAGCACTGGCTGTCAAAAAGCAGTGCTGGAAACCAACAATGCATTCAACAATGAAACAATCAATGCCCATGGCTATTCACCAAGCAACATGGGCGGCGTGGTGAGCGGCCGATGGGATCAGTTGACTGCAAGAGGCATTCACCTTCACTACCCGCCGGAGAACTGGGGAGCAAGCTTTGAGCCTACACGCGCTCTGGTAAGCAGCAAGCCGTACCCTCATAATAGAGTTTGCCTGGCAATCCATGGATTTCACGCACACCGTGTCCTCTGCAGGGACCTGCCTCTCCAGGATGGCAGGTAGATGTCATCAAGAACTGGAATTTTACCTCCACAATTACTGATGCGAATGTGACAAACCCGTTCAACTTCACAAATGCTTGGGCAGGAGTTCGGCGCTTTGTCACAGAGAACGTCACAATGCCTGTTGCTGGACCTGTGCCCACTCAATTTCAAGGACAAGTATATCTTCGGTACAAAGCACCCCATGTTCCCAACCAACTTGCCCTGAACGAGACGGCGTGCGCACCACTTGCAGCACCCCTTCCAGGAGATCCTAATCAACCTACTTACGGATGCGATTCAACGTGTTCAAATGGATGTGTTTCAAACCAACCATCCCTGCATAACCCAGGGCCCAGCTTTGCCAATGCAAGCCACTCAGTCATACTCGTGCGCATTCACAAAGCAAGTGTCCATTTCACATGTGTGCGAGCACTGTTGATTTTCCAACGAGAGCGTCTTGATAACACAAGCACCAATATGACGCAACGGCATACTTATGGCATGGCTCGAGTACTAATGAAACCTGCGCCCGGAAACGGTTTCACGCACAAATCGGATTTCAAACTGAATGTCATGAATGGGAACTACGCGCGCAATGCGACAGGAGTTTGGCAGATGTGGCAGACAGGAACAGTAGGTTTGCGCACAATGGACCTCCTTTCAACATCCTCTGGAGATAAACAAGGACCATCCCCGGATACAATTCAATTCACGGGAGTCACAGATGCGAGCATGGCAACCATGCCTGGACAAATGTTGTGTTGGAATGCTGCTTGCGTGGGTAAGCCAAATTGTTGGCAAACAGCATGCATGTAAATTTTTAGCGCTGCTGCTTGAATTTTTTTCATGTAGTGGATCCCTGGCACATTCACTTTGCAACCAGAGGTAATATCTAGAGATGATACATATGAGGAGGTGTGGTGAAAGTGGACGCTGGGGTGATATCTCACTGCACGAGGCTCCCTACAGCCTGCAAGCCTGTACCATGTTGTTGGTACATAATGCCTTAGCTCCTAATTGAGGGGGTTGGGCGCGCGTAGCCTGGCGTGGGAGTTAGCCCGCAGTAGCCGAGGCGCAGCTGGGGTCAAAGTGCAACGTGATAAGTCAATAGGTGTCGCTTGCGTGCTCGGGAAGGGCTCTACAGCCCTATATACCCGTGACACAAAGTAGACGCTCATGAAACGGAGAGCGGGCTGGAGCAGCAGTGCAGGGCCGGCAGCAGGATGGGCAGCGCCTCCGCATGGCACCGGCGCTGCAGCAGGGCCAGCCCTGCTAGACGTCCGTTGCACTGGTTGGATGCTGCCAGCGACCACTGCCCCGTGGACGTTGGCAGAATCGCACCAGCGAGGGCTCGTGAGCTCAGCCAGGTAAAATCTGTTTATCACTTTGATTGCGTTTGTAAGGTTTGGGAGGGTGGGAGAGCAGCAAGCAGGACTTGCAAGTGACCAACGCTAGAGGCCCCTGACTGGAGGAGCCCACCACCGCAGACACCCACACGGCAAATGTGGCATGCAGCAGTGTGCACGAAGCAAGTAGGGCATCCCTGCCCGCCCGTATCTATTCCACCGCATCTCATTGATACAACGAATTACCTGCGCGTATAAAGGCAATATCAAGGGGGCAGGGCAGGGGTCTCGGCACGGCGTGATGGCACACTGGCCCAAGGTGGGAACAGCGCAGCAGGCCAGCCTCGGCTGCGTCAGCAGGTGAGACAGCCATGGTGACTGCTACCTCAGCACTTCTAAGTGCGGCCATCCTCTGTGTCCCGGCCACGACCTCCGTGAGTGGCAGCCACGCTGGCAGGCGTTGAGAGCCTGCTGACTGACAGGGGAGTTGGGCACATCGTCCCGCAGCGCTGGCGTCACGCAGCGCATTTGAAATAGTGCGGTACGGAAGCGCCTGGGCTCAGGCCCCAGGCTGCGGCTGACACACATGGGTCAGATTCAGAGCTGTGCCGCTTACGGCATGACAAGAGGGGCCCGTTCCCCGTACGACACATCTGAGGGTGTGCGTCTGCACTTCTTCCCCAGTCCT
>NW_014010114.1:0-6221 GCF_000611645.1 Monoraphidium neglectum
CGGGAAGAGTGGGCACAGAGTGCGCGTGTCAGCAAATGCGAGTGAAGACGCTTGAATGCTTTGCACGACCCTTGCCAAATTTGGCCGTGACCGTCGCTCACACTGCCTTGCACCGGTTTGACCCCCTCAGAGCTCGTCGCGCCGCGGGGCGTGCGCCCCAAGACCACCACAGCCGTCGCGCGCCGCCTCATCGGCCAGGCGCTCGGCGTCAGCGCGGCGGTGAGCACGCCCCTGCCGCGCCACGTGCCCGCGCCCTGAGCCTGGACAGCACCGTTCACGACCCAGCTGCCTGCCTTCCTCTTTTCAGCGCACCGAGCTGCCTCTTCAGACGCCTCATGCCTGCTGCAGAGCTAGCCTGCAACACATGCTGCTGCGCCAGTCCATGTTAAGGATATTCGCCCCTCCCTTTCCCTTCAAAATCGCCCCAGGTGCGCGATAAGCAGGCTGAGGCGGAGCTCGCCAGCCTCAGGCGCGCCAAGCGCGAGGAGCGGCGCGTCAGGCAGCAGTCGCAGGCGGCGGTGTGGGACGACGGGTGAGAGGTGCGCGAGGGCGGGCGCTGCGCGCCTGGACGGCGAGGCGAGGCGGCCTCGCCCTCGGAACTGCTGCAGCTCGAGTGCGCGAGGCGCTTTGTGGATAGTTGTTGCGTCGTCGATACTCTCTGTGGAATGCAGAGATGTCAGCTGCCGTCCCCTGTACATGGGCGGCTGTGTGACGTGATGCGTGTGCGGCCTGGCAATCGGGCCGGCACCCACACTGCAAGAAGAAGAGTTCTGGACACCCAATGTGTACATTTCTGCGGCACCGCGTCTTGTTTTACTCTTTCATTTTGTGACCATTTGTTGGGCTGCTGAGCGTGATCGGCGGTTTGACATGCTGCTTGTGCCCCTGCACAGCACCCCACAGGAGCCTCGGGCGATTGCCTGGTTGATCCGCCTGCCGCCGGATCTGCCCTATGCAGCATGCGCTTTTGAGGGTGCGCAGCCCCCTCCCCTTGGCTGCCGGAACCCGTGTTGTGGGTGTAGATTGCCCACTTACGCCGCAAAATTAAGCAGATTGCACAAGCAGGCGGCAATTGCCTCCATCATGCGCTGCCCCGTGCGCACTGCACACCACTCGCGCCACTTCGGCTCCACTGCCACGGCGGCAACCGGTTGACCGATCGAGCGCGCAGCGCACGATCAGAGCCCCTGCTGTCGCATCGTGCAATCACCATGGTGTGCGGGAGGTCAACGCCACGAGAGCAACGCGGCGGCCACGGTTGGTGGACAAGGGTGCATGTAGCAGATGCACAGGGTCTGTGGCGCGTGGAAGGTAAGAGCTCGGCACAGGGCTACGCCGGCGACGTTGTAAGAAGTAGACCGTGTACAATAGATTAAGTTATACACATCACAAGAGAAGCACTAGCGGACAGGCTGGCATCCGCAACGTGCAATAGTGTTGGTGGCAGGCTGCGACGCACACCGACAGGCGGCCGCAGCGGGCTCAACTCAGAGGGAAGGGGGTGCCACTGCAGTACCGCTGTTGCGGAGAGGGGAGTGGGGGTGCAGCCGGCGGGGCGGCAGCGAGTTCCCTGCCCCTGGCAGCCGTGCGCTGCAGTTGAGCTTTGAGAGCGGTACATCAATACAGAAAACGGGCCCAAGCTTAACAGTGCCGGCCTTGCGTGCCCCAACTCACCCATGGCATGGTGTCATGCCGAGCGAATGCTGACCGGGTCAGCAGAAGCCCCCCCAGAAGACCGGCAGGAGCGCACGTGTGTGGGCGGCCACAACACTGCGTGCATCCATGCAAGCACAGGCACAGATTGGCAGAGCGGAGGTCGCTCAGGTGAAGCGTCTGTGAGGGCGCACGCGCGCACACAACGGGGCCCTGTTTTGGGCACCTGAGCGCCGCCTAACCTGCATGTTCTCGCCCCTGTCTGGATGGGGCTCTCTTGTTGGCAGTCACGCTTTGGTCTGAAGGAGGGGCGGACAAAAGGGGCGGACAAAAACAGGACCGCTGTCAAGGCGGCGCAACAAAAAGTCGTCAGATGTTTGCTGGAGGGCCTCCGAATGAGGTGGGGCGCAAGCTCGTTGCCAAGGGGGCGCCGCGCCGTGTGCGAACAACACGAAACGCCGTGCGGCATGCCTTGAAGGCGCGCGCGGGCGCGCAGCGTTGGCCGCCATGCCTGCTAAGCGTGTGCAGAGGCGGTCTGCATTCAACCCAAAATACAGCAAAGAAGATTGATACATTGACAGGCACAAAGTCCTGAATGGCGAGGGAACCAGCACGGCCGAAAATGGCGGTGCCTGCTGCACCGCTAGGGCGGCGCCCAGGAGGGCGCCTGCCTAAGCAGAGGCGCGGGGCTCGGCGCTGTTGCCGGACCGCGGGAGTTGCTCTGCTGCTCTCTTGTTCATACCTCACTCGTGTTCGCCTCTCGTGCGGCCGCGTGTTTGTTGAGGCTGCAAAAGGGATGGGCGGCAACCGCCGCGCAAGGCCGGCGTCAGTGGCTGACCCCGAGGCTGGGGAGGCCCTGCAGCCCCTGCAGGCGCCGGACGTCGCCCTCCAGCAGCGTCCGCGCCGCGCTGCTCGCGCTGCACGCCGGCGGCGCGCGCGCGCCGCCCGGCCGTCGCGGGCCCTCGTCATCCTCCTCATCCTCGTGCCGTGCGGCCTGCCCGGCCGCAGACGCCGCGGGGGCGCCGCCGCTGTTGGCGGGATCGCCGTCGCCCCTCAGCGGCAGCACGACGCGAGAGAGCTTGGGGCAGGCGAGCGCGAGCGCGGCCAGCGCGGCCTCGTCCACCTCGCCCCTGCAGTGGCGCGCGTCGAGCTCGACCAGCGCGCCGCACCCGGCCAGCAGCCGCAGCGCCGCGCCGACGCCCATGCTGCGCGTGAGCTTGGCGCGCGCGAGGCCGGGGCCGCGGTGGCGCGCGAGGGCGGCCAGGGTTGTGTCCGTCACCTTGAGCAGCTTCCCGCTGAGCCATAGCACGCGCAGCGCGGGGCAGGACGCAATCAGGACTGTCAGGCCGCAGTCCGAGATGTTCTCGCTGCGGAACAAGGCGTGGCAAGACGATTGCGGGGGGAGGCTCGGGTGTCGAGACAAGGCGGGTAGAGCACAAAG
The DNA here is from genome assembly GCF_000611645.1 of Monoraphidium neglectum. Taxonomy (NCBI): domain Eukaryota; kingdom Viridiplantae; phylum Chlorophyta; class Chlorophyceae; order Sphaeropleales; family Selenastraceae; genus Monoraphidium; species Monoraphidium neglectum. Next base: position 3,095 of record NW_014010114.1, read on the forward strand.
CCCAGCAAGCACACGGGCTCAAGGCAGTGGCGGTTTGCTGGCAGCCAGCAGGCTGCGGGCTCGTGAACAAGTCAACAACGCGACCCCAGCTTTGGGACAAAGCGTGCCCGCCTGGGCCCAGGGCCCAAAAAGTCCCCCAAGGTCGTACCGCCCCCGTACCAGTGCGCTGTTGGCGCCCACCCCGCGCCGGCGGCCTCAACAACAGCCATCAGTCCCTCGACCACTCCCTCTAGATACATGTGAGGCCCCAGCGCTGCCAGCGCCCCCGCCCCTTCCAACCTCACCTGTATCCGCCCAGCTGCAGCTCCCGCAGGCCGCGGCAGTTTGCCGCCACCGCGTACAGCGCCCGGTCGCTCACATGGTCGCAGTTGACCAGCGTCAGCGACGCCAGGCGCCGGCAGCCCTCGGAAAGCGCGATGAGGCCGTCATCAGTGAGCAGCTCGGAGGGCAGGGAGTAGCGCTCAAAGTAGACCTCCAGCGTCTCCAGCGCGGGGCAGCGCGCCCCCAGCGCGCGCGCTGCGCGGGGCGGGCGCGCGGGCGTGGGAAGGGCGGCGGCCAGGCGCGTGAGCGGGGGCGCGGGGGCGGAGGGGCGGGGGCGATGGTCGCATCAACGCGGGCACAACGGCTGCTTGGGCAGGTGGGGCCAGGGCCGGCCGCGCCTAGTACAAGAAGGGGCGTGCAGCCAGCGACGCCGAGTGCGCCACGTCAGCATGGGGTATCACCCACCGAGGTCGTCGGTCATGCCCCCGAGGCAGGAGGCGCGCTCGTCGACGGACAGGTGCACCAGCCGGGGGCACAGCGCTGCCAGCCGCAGCGCGCCGGGGCCCTGCGTGTGCGGCAGCAGCTGCCCGAGCTTGAGCCCGTCGCAAAAGCGCTGCTGGCCCTCCGCGTCGCGCGCCTCACGAGATCTTGGGAGGTTTTCGGGGTGTTGGGTCAGACGGCAGGGAGTGATGTCATGTTGGGTGACCAGTGGTCGCGAGCAGACACGCGGCGGCTCGGCTGGGCGGCGCGGGGCGGATGGTGCAAATCCTAGTTGCGTAATGCAGGGGTGATGGCCGTGCTGCTGGCGCCCTGGACGAGCACCGCGCCGCGGCGGCCCCTGGGCCCTGCTGCGCTCGGTGCGCGGCAGCCAGGCATTTTGCTGTTGGGGGTTGGCATAGCAGGGCCAGGGCCCCGCCGCACCTGGCCAGATGCAGCACCTCCACGCCGCCGCCCGCGCGGCCCAGCACGCCCAGCAGCCACTCTGCTTTGAGGCCGCGCTGCTCGTCGGCGCTGTCAAAGGCGATGCGGCGCCACAGCTCGGGCCGCTCGCACAACCGCTTCAGGCGCGAGCACGTGCACAGCACCGCGGTTCTGCGGGGCAGCGCGGCGCATGCGCGGTGTCGAGATGCGACGAGAGCTGGGTTGAACACCTGGATGCGGCCAGGCGCGGGTGCAGCGCTGGTCCATCTTGAGGCGGGCTTGCGACTGCGTCATTCAACGCCATCACGCAACGGCGGCACACGCACCTGGTCCGCAGGTCGAGGGCGTCGAGAACGCGACATACAATGCTCTCGTGGGCACCATGCAGGTCCATGAAGGGCGTGGTGGCCTCGGAGGGCGTCTCCATTCTGACCATGCGGACTGTGGCGTGGGAGTGTCGGTGGTCCCGTGAGCCCTCGCAGGTGTTGGCCTTTGTAAAAGAATTGAGTAGTTTTGAAAGCAGCGTGCGGCGTTTGTCAGGCCGCTGGCTGGCGAGACTGACGATCTAAGAGAAGGCGCTCCGCTGAAACAAAGTTCTTCGAGTTTTGCACGTGCATGCGCTTGCTGCTACGTTAGTGTAACTTGCAGGCCATATGGACCGCAGGAGGGTGCGAGGTGGGTGCCGATAGTCACCGTGCCCAGCAATATCACCAGCAGCATGCAAAGCTTGAGAAGATAGACCTGTTTTGTGTAGATCGGGATTAAAAACGTATTTGACGCTGGCTCCACGCGCTGCCCCGCAATAGTTCTGGTCTCGAGAGCCTTCGCGCCCGGCCGCCCTCAAGGAGCAGGGCTTTGCGCGCATAGACGAAAAATGGCCAAGTGGTGAGCTGGGGCAGGAGGCTGATGCATCATGGGTTCAAGCACACCTTCAGCGCAACGCAGTGCGCCGTACTCGCCGCTGCTGCTTCCGCTGCTGCTCCCGTGGCACCCTGCTTGAGGACCGCATGCCCATGCTACGGTGGCATGTGTGCATGCCTTTAAGGGTTGTGAGCCGCACCTCTGATGAACCAGTCGTTAGCAGTGCACCACCGATGGGAGCGCAGCGGGCGGGGCCTGGGACGGGTGTGGTAGAAGTACAGGCGGTGCAGCTGGCCGGATAGCGGCCAAATAAGGAGCACTGTTGCTGCCCAATAAGTTTTATGACGAGCAGACGTAGCACCTTTCAGCGCCCTCGCATGTTAGGCATGCCCACGCATGCCGCGGAACGCGGCGGCGCAGCCGTTTCGGCACCCAAGGCCCGACCGGCCTCGCCCCCGACGCCCTCACCCTCAGGGAGGACCGCGACCCGCGGTGGCTTGTCCAGAACCGGGAGGACGGGAAGAATGTGGGAGGGTGAGGAGACAAGAACCCTGTCAAACTCGCAGCCGCTGCTGCCTGCCTCACCGCGACGGCCCGTCGCTCGCGGGCGTGCGCATGTTTTGAGGCGTGGGCGTGGGCGGCGCAGCGGGGCGGCGACAGCGCCGCCTGTGGTTGAGTGGGGAAAGGGAGGTGCCCCGCATCAGCCCTTTGCTGATTTTACGGCCTGGTTGCAACCCCACCATCCCCGGAACCAGTTGGCACTGGGAGGAGAAGAACGTGCTCGCTTGGAGCAGGCAGCAGCTGGAGGAGTTGGCGACGGGGATCCCGGCGGCCGAGGTGGGGGGCCTGCGGATCACGCGGCTCAAGACCTGCACGGGGGAGGTGCGCGGCCGAGGGGCCAAGGGGGGCGGGCGGGCGCAAAGGGTGCAGGGGCTGGTGCGTGCGGCGGCCGGACGCGTCGGCGGCCGGGCTGGTGGTGGGGGTGAGACCAGACGGAGCTGCGTTGCCGACTGGTTGGCAGGCCACGCTGTGCATCCACCTGTACGCCGCCCCCTCCAGCCAATGCTTGCCTCTTTCCCTCCCC
>NW_014010113.1:0-6214 GCF_000611645.1 Monoraphidium neglectum
CGTGAAGGGTGTGTGTTTGACCGACGCAGAGGGCTCGAGGAGGACTGAATGCATATGGCAGCTGTCAATCTCGGGTGTGTGAGGTCGGTCAAGTCGGCTGCAGGCTGGAAAGAGGCCGGGCGTGTGAACGGCAGGCCCGGCCCGGCTCCCCTACCCGCATCTCCACACACACCTGGGCCGCTGCCTCAATCGACAGACAGACCAGCGCTCGCAGGTAGTAATAGCGCGCCCCCGAGGCCGCCGTGTTGGTTGCCAGGGCGGTGGCCCATCCGGAGCCACCCGGGGGGTCCGCGCCGTAGCCGAGTGGCGCCGGGCCCGACGGCCAGGCTGAGTCATCGAAGCCCACAGACACCCAGGTTGCACCACTTTTTGAGGTTGGCGGGAGCTTGCCTCCAACGTAGTACGACCACGCCTGCCCCGGCGACGGGGCGGAAAGGAACGCCAGACGATTAGTCAGTAGCGAGAACTCGTCACCCGCCGACGGGCAGCCAGCCGCGTATGTGGTGGTGACGCCCCCGAGCGAGGCCCCCATTGTCTTGATGATCCGGTAGCAGTCTCGGGGGGCGGCGGCGGTTGCGCCCGCTCCAGGGCCCCCGCCGCCAGCGGCGCCGCCAGCAGCGTAGAAAGCGACGTCCAGCTCGTATCGGATGACGTCACCGCTCGTCACCGCCCGGCTGGTGAGCAGCATGGCGCCGTTCTTGCCGTTGTAGCGGGCTTTGGAGGAAGGCAGGATACTCTTGAAGGGGAACCTCGGCGCGCCGCCTGCAGATTGTATGTCAGACATGCAAGGAACAACATGTCAATGTGAATCAGTCATGGCATGAGACGGCAGGGCCCCGTCGCAGCTCTCAAGCCAAGTCGGCAGGGCAGGGTGGGCCCTAATGCCGGCCACTGGGCTGCATCGCCCATCGCGCAGGCACGGGCTGATTGATGAGCGTGGCGACAGAGGGGCCCAGAGAGCATGCCCGCTGAACTCCCATGCTGTTGCCTCACCCAGGCCGTTGACAAAGTAGGGAAAGCCGTCACGGCCGGCAAGGCCTCGAGGGTTGAGCAGCCGCTCGTACGTGTGGTCGTGGGCCGCGAGGACGGCGTCCGCCCCCCACTCCTCAAACGGCCTGTGTCAAACCAACAGCAACAAGGCGCCAACCAAATCACAGGAAGCGGTTACTGGAATGTGCTGAGATTCGGTGGCTTGGGTGCCAATGCTTGCACCGCTGTTGGCGAGGGCCCCCAACGGATCAAGCAGGCGGTTGTGGCGGCACCCTCAGGCACACAGCAGTTCTTGGGCCAGTCACGACTCACCACTGCATCTCAGGGTCGGAGCCGTAGAGAGAGGAAGAGAATGGGGCGTGGTGCAGCAGTACCAACTGGGGGGTCCAGCATCAATGGCGTTTGCGGTCGATTCAGCGGGGGGGAGTGTGTGAAGGCGGCCGCCCGGTGTTGGGAGCACAATTGCAGGCTGAACAGCCGGCCCCCAAAAACGAGGCAGCAAGAGATGGACAGGGCGCTTGTGCACGCGGCACGCAAGAGCATCAGCGCCTCGCTCACAACTTCAGCCTCATCAGACCGCAATCAACAGCGCCGGCAACGCACCTTCAGGGGCGCGTCCGACGCGGCCAGGGCGCCTTTTAGCCAGTCCGCCTGCTGCGACGTCGAGTTGCGCCCCATGGGCTCGTTGCAGTCCGAGTCCAGCATGAACAGGTGGATGTCTGACGTCACCCTGACGTCATACACGCTCTGGGTGACGCCGATGGCCGCGAAGTAGTCGAGGTAGGGCTTGAGGCGCGTGTCGTCGCCGCACTGGTTGCCCCAGTCCTGCGAAGCAATTGCGGAGGGCATGTGAGGCAGCAAGGCTCATTCAACGGGCCGCTGAACGTTTCCAGGCGCACGGCGCCAGCAGCCCGCCCATCAACGCGTCTGTCTGGCCGCCGGCGAGGAGCACGCAGCGGGGGAGGTCGGGCCGGCTCACGTGGCTGCCTGGGGACGGCCAAAATCTGTTGTTGGGGGCCGGGGCCATGGCCCAGCCGTAGAAACCCCCTACGCGCGCCGCTATGTTCCTCTGCAGCCCGCCCGGCATGTTGTTGTTGCCCAGAGTGGCAACCGCCGTCTGCAGGACGGGCGGGGTGTGAGGGCGCGGAGCGGCGGCCTGGAGGGCTGGGAGGCAGCGAGCTGGCTCGCGCAATCGCGCGCGGTCTGCTTAGGTGCTGGCAACAAGTGCGGGCGACAAAGGCAGGGTCTGCCTGGGGACGGCAATTCGGTTTGTGGGGGTTGATCATGGCCGGGCTGGTACGCAAGTCAGCTCACCAACGGGGTTGAGGCGTCCCATGCTTTGATCAGCTGCACCACTGCCTGCTCGCCAGCGTCACCGAAACCATAGTCCCCTATAACCGCCACGCGCGCGGCGGCGGCGCCGCCGCTGCCGCAGCAATCAAGGGCGACGAGCACCAGCACCGTGAACGGCACGGCTGCGGCAGCCCTGGCCCTGCGTGAGTGCACCCTGGCTCCCCCGCCGCCCATGACAGAGTGCATGTCGGTGTATCGTATCCTCACAGTCGCACGCCGGGATGAACCCGAGCGGAGTTTCCAGCGACGACTTTCATCGCGTTCACTAGAGCCGGCTTGCGAGGGTCCGCGAGTGGGTCGAGATCATTCGTTTCGAATCCAAAGAATGGTTTTACGATGTCATGCCTGACGCGGGGTGGTCGGGTCCCTTGCCCGCCGTCACCCAGCCGCGTGGTCGGACGTGGCTGGGAAGGTAAGGGAAGAGCCTGCGCTCACCACCTTCAGGTGATAATGAGGGCAGCGCACAGAGGAAATCTTACCTGGCTCATGCATCAAAGCCTTACAAGACCGGCAGCTTCTGCCAGATGGCTTTCCTGTATGGAAAGCAGGGCGGGGGTAATGGTCAACGCTCGGAAGATGGCACTCACAAGGACGCTGGGTGTGCGCCGCGCGTGCGCCCAAAGGCCGGCCACCGGCTGCCAGACCGCCCCAACGGATTCTGCGCGCCTCGTCACCACAATGCCGCAACGCCTGGGGACAAGCGCGGCCGGGCCCGGGGGCCAGGCGGAGGATAATCCGTGTCTGGCTGGCCACTTCACGGTCACCTGACTCGCCCGTAGCAGCAGCGACGCGCAGCCGCACCCGTCCCCCCAAATGTGTCTGTGCCACTGCCTGGGCTGAATATTAAAAGAATGTGGACAATTTAAAACGCACTGATGACTGTGTCGCCAAGATCAAGAGTTGGAATTTTTTGTGAGCTGCCTGGTTGCCTCAAAACAAAGGCCAACAGCAGCCGCCAGCCACCTCCGTGATTGCACCAGCTCGCCTCTGACAAAGAGTCTTATGCATGCCCAATCCGCGCAAGATGCACTGCTCTCCTGCATGCCGGGTAATCTGACTCAGGCACTGCATCAGTCACTTGAGCAGCACTCCTCGCTCTTGCCCACCCCTGTTGCACCTTGGTAACATGTCGATTTTGAGTCTCCCGATTGAAGATCTTAGAAGTTATGTGGGACCCATCCCCCCTGAGGCCCAGTCAGCGCCCCTTGCATCCTCTTTCCCGCACCTCAATGCTTCCCTTCCGCAACCCAGCCCCCGTCCGTTCCCACCGCCCGTTCAGAACCGCATTTGCAAAGCAGACTGCCCGGCGGGCCTCCTCCAGGCGGGCAACAGCGACCCTTCACTCACGCGGCCGTACGCTGCGGTCACCCAGAATCCCGCAGTGTAACCCGCCCGACCATCCTGCTTTCAGAACCTGTACGGTTACACCTGCAACCTCTAGGCCAGGCAGTCGGCAACGCAGCCCAACCTTCGCCGCGCATCCCTCGCGCCCTACACGCCGCTGCCCTGCTCGGCGTGCCCCCAGGGCATGCGTGCAGCGTCACCCGCCACCGCAAGTAACTAGTGACCCGGTGACCCGGTCAAAACCCGCTGTTCCGAGACATGTAGCGCTTTGCGCAGCCCATGATGAACGCAGGCATGCTCCGCACCTGGATTGGGAGTTGAGGCAAAAGGGATGGGTGTGAGAGGGCGGGGCGGCTTGCATGGCGCAGCAGTGTCCCGCGCGATCAACCAAGCATGGGAGCAACCAAGCGGGTGGCGCCGGCTCCAGGCTGTGGCCAACGTGCCTGCTCGCTTGCTGCCAGGAAGCTGCCGACGGCGCGCACGCACCCTCCCGCCGTGCGCGCCCCGCCCCAGCCGGCGGCGGCGCCCGCGGCCCCGGGCGGGGCGAGCATGGCCCTCAGCCGCGCGCGGGCCGAGGCGCCCCCCACCCACCGACTCCATGCGCGTGGTGTCGAGCTCCCCCAGCACAGCCAGCGCGTCAGTCTCCCCCAGGCGCATGAGCATCTGCGGCCGCCCCCGCGTGCGTGTGCGAGCGGGGTGGTCGATAACGGGAGTGCAGGAGATAATGGGCGGCGCGAGGGCAAGGGCTCGATATGCGCCGCGGCCTTGATCTGGCCCGGCCGCCCGCTCCGCTTTAATCGGCCAGCCCGCCGCCGCGGCTCCCCGCGCCCCGGCCGCCGTAGGCGGCGAACATGAACACCCTTGTACCGCGGGCGCAGGGCTGTGGCGGTGCCCTGCCTCCCGATGGACACACATTCGGAGGCATCCGCCCACCGGCACCTTCCGCCGCCCCGACAGTCGGCCATCGAAACGGCCAAGCCGAGGCGACAAGCACATACAGCCCCCCTCCCATGACAGCCATAGCCGTGGCCGATGGCCGGCGGAGGACACGGCGAAGAGAACGCGCGGCCCGCGCACCGCCTGCGGCCGTCTGCTCACCGAGACCGCGCTCTCGTCAAAGTGGTGGCGTTGGAGGTAGGGCTGGTGCCTCTCACACATCTCCTCAACGACAGTCCTGATTTCATCGAGGTGGTATGGCAAGCGATAAAGAGGTCAGCCAGGGCGTAGGTGCAACTGGGGCGCAGGGCTCAGGGTTCAAGATGACGCAAGGACCGGGATTGGGTGTTCAGAGGGTGGATAATGGTAATGATTGTTCCGGGGAAACGATGGATCAGGGGGGTGGCAGACGGGCGCACAGCCGTGCAGGTCAAGGATGGGGGAGGAGGCGGAGCGCCAACGCACGCGGTCTGACCATCACCCTGCGGCGGGGCGCGCCCCCTCGTGCCTGATGTGGGGAGGGAATAAGTGCAGCGCCCCGCCGCCGCTGCTGCCCCCGCCGCCGCTGCCGCCATAGCCGCCGCCGCCGCTGCCACCGTACCCGCCGCCGCCGCCGCCGCCCCCCCACGCCTGCGGCGAGGGGGAGGGTCCAAAGCCGCCGCCGCCGCCGCCGCCGTAGCCGCGGGCGGCCTGCTGCTCTGTCAACATCCGCTTGGCGACAGACTGCGAGAAGAAGCCGCGCGTTTGTGCAATGTAAGAAAGCATGGACACAGCCGGGGCGCGCCTGCGCCAGGAAAGGGGTGAGGAAGAGGCCAGTGCCCCCTGGAAGTCGTGGCGCCCCCTCGCAGCGGCCCTGTCCCGGTCCCCAGCCCTGGCCGCTGGAAGAGGCCCGCTTAGAGCCACGGCGCGCGACGCGGGCCGAGCGCGCCCGAGTGGGCGTATGCAGGACCGGCAGCAGCGGCCGCCGTGGGCTGGCGCACTTTTGCGGCCTCAAACGACTGCTAGGGCCCCGCATGACCCGATATTACGGGCCCTCGGGCCATGCGGGGGTGGTTGGCCCAAACGATGGTAGGGATAGGCACGAAATACAGCTGCCCATGCTTCAGCAAGCGGCCCACCATGATGAACGCGTTGATGTTGCGTATCGCGCCGTGCGCCAGCTTCCCGCCGGCTTCGTCCACCAGCCCCACCACCTCCGGCGCGTCGAGCTGGCTCAGTATGTCCCATGCCTTGTCGTCCAGCAGGCTGATCTGGAAGTCGTAGGGGCGGTTGCTGGTTGTCAGGCGGCGGTCAAGGCACTCTGTTGGCGGCCACGCAAAAAACGAGCACTCAACTCTTCACTGGGTGTCATGTGCGACCCAGAGACGGGTCAACATGCAATCGGCAGTGTGCTGGCCCCACCGCAGGTTATCCTGGAGCTTCAGAATCACGGCTGCGAGCCGCGCGCACGCACCAGGTCGTTCCCGCCGTCCCAGAGCTGCTGCATCTTCAGCGCCGCCCCGGGGTGTATATATGCGGCCCACGTGTTGAGTGCGTGAAACTCGTTGATCCGCACCCCCGCCGCCGCCTGCTCCGCCCCGCGGTGCACGCG
>NW_014010112.1:0-499 GCF_000611645.1 Monoraphidium neglectum
ATGCAATATCAAAAGGACCTGTACGTACTGGAGATTGACTATGGTGCGGCTTTTGATACGATAGATCAAGCTAAGCTTCTTGTGATCCTGTACCTGCTGGGCTTCCCGGCCGACGCCGTGGAGGTGGTAAAGGGGCTGTACAGGTGCCCCAACACTAGCGTGCGGACGCCCTACGGACGTACCAGCCCCATTGCAGTGGATAGGGGTACAATCCAGGGTGACAGCCTGTCGCCGCTACTCTTCATCTTGTATATGGAGCCGCTACTGCGCTGGCTGCACAACGGGGATCGCGGGTACCGGCCCGGCACATGGGAAGCCCGGAACATCCAAGGGACGGTTCCGGCGGTAGCCTATGCGGACGACCTGGACGTTTTCGTGCAAAACCACACTGACGTGCCGGTGCAGGCACTCAAGGTCACGCGGTACAGCAATTGGGGTCACCTGGTGGTGAACATGAGCAAAAGCAAGGGAACGGGCATCATGCGCAGGACACTGCCAG
>NW_014010112.1:1162-2377 GCF_000611645.1 Monoraphidium neglectum
ACTGCGCAAATGCGCGGGCAACGCCTTCATACACCTCGAAAAAGCGCAAGGGGGCCTTGGCTGCCAATCTGTCATGTGTGACTATGCGGAGATGCAGGCCCTCAGCCTTATCCGCGCGGTCAGGGACCATGGGCTCCTGGGCAAACTGACCCGCCCAGCGTTGGAGGACGCGCTGATGAACAGCATCCGGGTGGACCCCAGGGGCGCAGCCGGCACCGCACGGTACAGCTTCCGACTCCGGCAGCTTGAGGCAGCCACGCACGCAAGGCTGAAAGTGAGCATACCCAACCCAGAACTGCACCTTCGTACCCTGGCAGCGATGGTGGAGAATTGGACCGCGGCTCGGCTGCAAGCGGGCACGGTGGGCGGGGAATCAGCCTTGGACAAGGTGGCTCGCTCCACGCAGTCGGCGCTGACAACACTGTGGCATGTGGGAATCAGCTCTATAGACGATCTGGTGGACGTGCCCGCTGGCGTGGTTCGCCCGCTGTCTGCGGTAATGGCGAAGGCCCCTGCACTACCAGCGAAAGGGGCCAGTTATTTTGGTTATTTCCCATAGGATTCTCAGCAAAATAACAGGTGTTATGCGCGCACTTAACACTCAAATCTCTATTGATAACAGGTGTAAATTCTTCCCTGTGTTACGCGCCCCTAACCACGCCTTATCCACCTGGTTAACAGGCAAGCTGGTTATGCTGTTAACTTGGTTGTGGTGATGTGTTACTTTGTGTTATTGCTTGTTATACTGTTATATGTACATCTTGGGGTAACCGTGTTAGCTGTGTTACTACATTGCAGTGGGTTATAGTGGTGTTAGTTGGTTACAAAGAATATACCAAAATATCTATGTTATTCAACAATACAGATTCATGCGCTTGAATAGCTTCTTATCAGTCAATTTTTGATGTGTTGATAACAATGCAATGCGTGTTTCACATCCATATGTTGTGCATGTGACTGCGTATCTCAGCGCCACTGCACAATTGTATCATGGCATGAGATTGCTTTGTGCAGCGCACTTGTCAGCGCCTTGCATCCAAGCAATGCATATCATGAAATTGATAAAACTGTGCAGCTCAACATCACTGCCCTACTCGATGTAAAAAGTGGGCACGCAAATGCTGCAGCACAAGAAGCCGACGGCAACGCCAAACCGCACAACCTCCACGCCACAAGGGAGAGGGGGGGCCTCGCCCAAGGGATATGAATGTTGTT
>NW_014010112.1:3066-4969 GCF_000611645.1 Monoraphidium neglectum
GCAATTTCCTTCAATGTGGGTCCATCCATGCTCATGGGCCTCGACTTCACAAAAGCCCAACGCACAACATGCAGCCGCCGGAGGGAAGGTGGGTGACGAGCGGTGATAGATGGCGGGAACGCCGAAGCGCGGAGCCTCCATGCTCCGAAAAGGGAAGGAAGGGAATAACGGGCACCACAAAAATGCTTTCCACTTTGGAGCCGCGCGGCTCCAAAGGTGAGGGTCTCCATGCACANCCCAACAGAAGGCACAGATTGTGCTGGGGATGCTGGCGGTGCCACACTGCTCAACTCTCCTAGCTGCCCTTGTTGTCAATGCCCGTGATCGCCGCACATCTGAAATACGCCTTCCATTGGCTCTCCGTCATTGCCGCACACTGGTTCAAACACTTGTCCGTACACTGCAAGCAAGAAGCAAAGTAGGGAGGGGGAAGCGGCGGATGCATAAGTCGGCAGCGAAGTGATCAATACAATTGCGTAGTGATAGGTTTGAGCATGAATTCTGCCGAGCTAGGCCAGGTTCTAAGAGGCGTGCTATCCCTTGACTATTGTTGTGTTGACGGCGCAATCGCACGACATCTCATGGCGGCCCGAGTGAGGGTGCGATGGCCACAATTGTTGACCTTGGCCAAGTACAAGGGCGCAGCTCACCTCTTCTTAGTGCAGACCCCGTTGCACAATGCATTGAGCTGCTTGACCAGAAGCATACTGCGTGGTGCCTGTTGTCGTGTTGCTTGATCATCCGCTCCCTTTGGGTTGGCCATAGTGTGTTTTGCATCGGTGTCGGTGGTGGAACGCATGCACGTGCGTGCAGCGCAGGTCCGCAAATGTGAGTATGATGAGGCAAGGTCTGCAGGCCACAAGCATTCGAGTACCTTGTTCATGCAGTATTAGTGTTTCGCAGGCGCCGAGTGCGGCGACGACTGTCATGCATGTCGCACGGCGGTTGATCTGCCTCAACCGTTGATCTGCCTCAACCAATGCTGCACTTGGCCCTTCATTCCCTCCCGTCCGTGCTATTTCTTGCCTGCATACGCCTCGTATGTCCTCTTCACTGCTGCGTACTCGGTGTTCATGCTCGGTGGTGCTCTCATGCTCGGGTTGTTGCAACATGACTTCTCCTATGGATCACTTTGCGTGCTGTTGAGGGTGTTTGAACGAACAGAGGAATCAAGGAGAGACATCACACGCACCACAAATGGGCCTGGGCGAGAAGTGGAGCTGCAAAACGTGAGCACATTGTGGCCTGCTGATCTCGCGCGTGGTGCGGAGAAGCAAGCGTTGTTGCATTGCATTCTCTCACAAAAGTTTTTCGCCTGGCAACATGCGTCTTTTTCTTTGCGGCGTGACATCTGGTGCCAGTTGTGCTTTTGAAATCGCAACGGCACCTACTGTAGTGCCTATACGTCTTGCCATTGTTGAAGGCACGCGGTGGCTCGATACAGATACGAATGATACGAGCGGTCATTCACTAAGCAGTGCTATAAATCGTGTGCAGTGATTGTGAACCACGACAAGAATGGTTGAGGAACCAGATAGGTTTGATCTAGCTTTTCCAGCGTCCCATAGGCACTTGAAGACGCGGGGTGCCATCTGTGGTGCGCAACAGGCGCTTGCAAAGTGGGTGGGGGCAACGGGCCCAGGCGCTGGGTTGTCAACAAAGCGGCGGCGCCAACATGCAATGCTGCTTGCTTTGCCTCGGCGGCTGCTGCTGCTTGCGGCATAACATGGCAGGGGGNATGAGCTCACATGCATCTGCCCCAACACACTGCGTGCCCGCCCACGGCCCAACCACCTGCATCATGCTTACTCCGGGATCTAAATGATCCACTCCCCCCCGCCGCACCGCCACAGACACATGTTGCGCGGTTGTTGCAGAGGTGATACAGCCGCGGGCTCGTTCG
>NW_014010112.1:5497-8095 GCF_000611645.1 Monoraphidium neglectum
ACAAATTGCGGCGCCTGCCGATGCAAGGGATGGTTGTTGGCGGCAGCGCCATGCATGCGTGGACTGTCCTTGCCGCCGGCTTTGCGCGCAGCCCCACCCTTCCCCGTTTACAATCCTCTCATCTTGCCCCTCATCTTGTAGGTGATGCAGCCGCGGGCTCGTTCGTGTCGGCACGCGGGGGGTTGGCTCTGGAAAAGAGCCAACGTCACGCGGCGTCGGCGCCCTCAGTGCCCAGCTCGCATCGCCCTCGGTGTCAAGCCACCCCACGGGGTAGCCTGCGCGGGGTGACTTGCGCGGGGACGCGCCCTAAGGCGCACGCCGAGGCGTCGAAGAACTCGATGGGACCCGCAGCGGCGGGCAGGCAAGGCCCGCAACATGGGGCCGCTTGCCTGCTGGCGGTGCCGCGCCCGTGCTGATGTGGCCAGGCAGGGCGGCGTCGCCAAGGGTGCTGCAGTGCGCCGCTGCGGCGGCAGCCTCGCACGCATGGAGACACTGCCTCCCCTCGTCCCTGCTTCAAAAAACACATGCAGCGCATGCGGATGCAAGGGGTTGCTCCTTGCAAGTAGCGTGATGCGTGTGTGGGGCACGTGCTCCGCCGACCTTGCGCGCAGCCCACGCTCCCCAACCCTGCCATGCCGTACTCCCCTCACAGATGATGGAGCCGCGGGCTCAGACGATGCGCCTTCTGATTGGATTACAAGCCGCGCCCGTATTGGGGGGGGCTGACGCTCGATTGTTCCTTGGGAGGGGATTGAGGGGGCAAAAGACACATAGGAGCCAGCCGAAAAAGCAGCCCAATCAAAAAGTGTGCGCAACAGCACTTTACCACCCGCAATCCATGCAGCACTGCAGGGCCCTTGCTCTTGTGACTCAGCTCTCAAAACTCAGCCCATATGTTCTCGCTCTACATGCAGCAAAACAGCCTTCTTGCTCATGCTATGCTGCAAAGCAACAATTGGACGTGCAAGGGCTCCTCAAGAGCGAGTTGGCAACACAAACACATTACAGTTCCATGTGTCCAAGAGATGCAGTGTATGAAAAGCCCCACCAACACCCCCTTGCAATTCCTAATCAGTTCCACGATTGCAGCAATATGGGCCCTGTTGTGTCTGCCGCACAAGCGAAACACCCTGACTCAGCCGCCACCTCGCAATGCAGCAACACCCCTTGGGATCCCTTGTTTCGTTTTCAGCGGGCATGGGTGCAATCATGGTTGTGTTATCATATATGTTTCTTGCGTGAAAAGACAGCCGGTCGAAGCGACAAACAGAATGCATCGCATGCCCGAGCGACAGCCGTTCCAAGCGCGACTGGACATTGCGTTTTTTGGATGAAGATAGCATTCTCCGCGGAATAAATTTAACTATCAAAAGGCGATTACATGCTGCCCTGCATTTTGCGCCATGTGGTGGCAGTTGCGCGCGTGCACCTACTGCATTCAAAAAGCAGCTGGCCCGGCATGCACATGCCAGCCACACTTGCTCATCCGCAGCCGACCGTGAGAAACAAACAATCGAGCAAGGAAATATGCGTGAAGGCCCATGCATGGTCTAAACCGCAACCACAGCATGCTTGAGGTGTGGACATGTCATGCATGCCCATGCAGCACGCGCTACTCACTGCATATCTACAAGCATGTCACCAATCCGAGGAATTCTTGGGACGATACGTATGGGTAGTACAGGGAGTTGACCAGACTTGGGGTGCGTTTGGTGAATAACTCAGCAATGGAGCACGGCCTTGCGCCTCATGGTAAAGGTGGATCTTTGGTGCACACCGCACTTGAAACGCTGCTTTCAGTTAACCGCCCCACGCCCGCCTGCGTTGCCCTTCACCCCCCCTCATGCCATCCACCTTTTCTTGACCCCCACAGATGATACAGGGACGGCCCAGTTAGCCAAGTAGTAGGGGCGCACGCACAAGATGGCATGCACAACTGGGAATGTTGGCATAGTGTGTGCACTGGTGTAACAAGTAACAGCTGAACAACGATATATACCGGCAGTGCTAACCATGCCTAACGCAATGTGAACAGCCTACCCCGCTGATACTCTTGCATAACCTCAGTGTGTTAGCCACATGCAAGCGCGTGGGTTATCAAATACCATGGTTACCAGGATAACGCCAACGCAACGCAACGATAACTGCATGTTACCCTCCTAAACAGCCCTAACCTGAGCTTAACCTAGGGTGATGAGCTAACCACCCCCTTAACACGGGCCATAACTAGCCCCTTTCGCTGGTAGTGCTGCGCCGTTCAGGGTGGTGCATAAACGCGCCCACACGCTGCTGACATACGCCTTGACTGGGGCGACCCGCCCGCCAGGCCGCTTACATATTGCCACTGACCTACCCATTGCCGAGAGGACGGTACTTGCCCCCATCCTCGCGGATATGCGTCAGAGGCACAGGGCCCGGGATAAGTGGATGGGGTACAGAGCGGTCGCGGGGGGTGTGGCGGTGGGCCCGCACACGTACAGGCGGGTTATAGAGCCAACTGAGCGCTCCGCCCGCCATCTCCACATGACTAGATTCGAGCAGTATGCCAGGGCGATGCGCATCTACGACCCCGCTGCTGCACGCCCCCCGATGGACCCA
>NW_014010111.1:0-6206 GCF_000611645.1 Monoraphidium neglectum
TTGGCTGGGCGAAGGCGCCGGCTCCGCCTGCTGCTGCTGCTGCTGCTTCTGCTGAACGGGCTGCTGCTGCGGCTGCTTTTGCTGCTGCTGCGGTTGCTGCTGCTGCGGGGTGGAGTCCTGCGGCTTGGGCGACGGCGCCGCCGCAGGGGCGGCCGCCGCCGGCTCTGCCGGAGGCACTGCTGCTGCGGCCGCCGGTGCGGGCGCTGCCGCGGAGGCGGCTGCCGCAGGTGTCGCTGGTTGCTGCTGCTGTGGTGCGGCGGGCGTTGGCGCAGCTGCAGCGGGCGCGGGCCCAGCGACCGGCGCAGGCGGCCGCGGGGCCACAGCCGCAGGCGCGGGCGCCGCCGCCAGCGGTGGCGGCGCGGCGGCGGCGGCCGGCGGAGGTGCATGCGCGGGCTGCGTCGGCGGCGCAGCCAGCGCTGCGCCGGGGGGAAGGCCGTTGGGCAGCGGCACGGGCGCGGGGGCCGCGGCGGCGGGCTCGGGGCCATAGATGGAGAGGATGTCGTTCCTCACGTAATACCCCTTGGGGTTGGTTTGGGGCGCCAGGCAGAAGACCTGGGAGAAGCGGCGGGGCACGGCCTGCAGGAGGCGTGGGCGGGGTGGCGAAGTGCGTGTTTTGGGGTGGAGAGGCGAGGCTCAGGGGGAGGGGCTGGAAGGGAGGATGCTCCTGGCTGATGCCATCCCCCCTCCTGCAGAGGACAGCACCAGCGGCCACCGCAGACGACACCAGCCAGACGACACCAGCGACGGGGCAGCCAGGGAGGGCGATGGCCTGCGCGGCGCACCTCGTTGCGCAGCACCACGGTGCCGCCCACGTGCATGACAATTACGCGGTCAATCGCCGGCGCCTTAGGGGCCACGCCCGCGGCCGCCGCCGCTGCCGCCTGCTGGTCGGGGCTAGCTGTGGAAACGCCGTACTGGGCCTGGGATGGGGGTTCAGAGGGGTGGTGTCCGGGTGCGCCTGGTGAAGCGGCAGTACAGTGTTGGGGCGCCGCGGGTGCGTGCCGCTCGCCAGCTGCGGTTGTTGCTTGCCGCGCTGCAAGGCGGCCGGGCAAGCGGGTGCGCAAGATGGGGCCGGCTGCGGGCTGGGCCGGGGCAACGCGCCGCACCTGCAGGGCGGTAACAGAGACCTTGGCGCCAGGCACAGTGCTCTCCATCAACTGCTGGACGCCCTGTAATACATGTGGTGTGTGTGTGTGTGTGTGTGTGTGTGTGTGTGTGTGTTGCATGCACACAAGAGTTGAGGGCAGCTGCCCCCTAGGGAGGGGGCCGCCCGAGCCTGCGCTACGCTCTGCACCCCGCCAGTCATGAGCTCTGTTGCTGCTGCCCACAGGACCGGGGCAGCTTCTGTACTCTCGCGCGGCATCGTGGCTCTGCTGCACCGCGGCGATGCACTCATCGGCAGCGGCGATGCGCACCTCGGGGCCAGTCCCTGACTTTGGCTGTGCGTCTGGCATCGTCACAGTGAGGACGCTGTCATCCTTGAAAAATCGCATGAATAGCCGTGGGTTATTGCCAAGTACATCATAATACTTCTTCTTGAACTCGTCCGCCACCTGCGGGCCAGGTGATCTACGTCTCAGGCCAGGAAGCAGGCAAGTAGCAGGCGTGCCCGCCGCAAGTCGCGACTTCATGCCCGCCCTAGGTGCAGCCCCGGCTGTGTCAAGGCCGCCAAGCTCGCCGACCGCGGCGGGAGCAGCAGCTCGATCTACCGCCTCAGGGGGCCAGCAAAGTGCTACGCACCCAGAAGGCGGACGGAGCGGCCGCCATGGGTAGCCGTGGGGCTGAGCTGCTCAGGGGGGGCTCTGATCACTGCACCGTGGGGAGCTAGGATAGACCGGGCGGCTGGAACCAGAAAAGCCCGCTGAACACTTGTGATGCACGATGAGAACTGGGAACAAAGAATGGGCACGCACGTAAGTGATGGGGGTTGTGTCGGCGAGCCACGGTAACTGGCAAGCGTTTAGTAGAACTCGAAAGCTTGGCTCTCCCACGAAGATGTGTGCTGTTAGTCAAGTTGAGTGGCACAGGAGCCGGCATGAGCGGTTGGTATTGTGCTAGCCAGGCAGCCGCTCTGGCATCATTGGGATGATCTGGAGCGCCATGCTCTGCCGCAGATTCACCCTTCCCTTCTCCATTCCACAGATCTTGCATCCCACTGTAATTTGTCGCAATCTCATTGATGAAGCAGATGCGAGCGTTGCTGCCTCATGGACACATGTGTGCACAAGTCCAAGTCGATCCTCTCGTTGAGACCGTCAATCAGTGCTTTACAAAGTTTTCAGCAAGTTCACAGCATAATACCAAAATACCCATGCACTGGCCTTGATGCAGAGAAATCGAGCGGCTTGACCGAGAGAACAGGCGTACACAAGATTGGAAGCACAACGGCTTGCTTGCCTAGAGCAGTTGAACTCACACACTGGGCGTGGGCGCAGCGGCTGTGCAATGCACAGGGCTCACAAGGCGTGTACCTGTCACACGCCCACCCGCGCATTGCGCGAGGTGGAATTATGTAAAACGGGGCCTTCCGCAAAGCCCACCGCTAGTTTTTGCCACATGTGCGACAAGACCCATGCGGCAAGGCCATGCAAGTGGCAGCTGTTGTTGCTCGCATAGTGGTGGCACAAGCGGCCTGTTGCTCCCTGAGAGTGCGCAATGCTGCCTTGCTTTTCCGATCACCCCCGCGGAGCCCTTCAGCCCACATGGAGACCTGACGCACCAAGTGTACAGGTTCAGTTTGGCATTGTGGTTGAATTTGGTGGCTGCCATGCTCAGTTCAAGGAGTGCAGTCCCATGCTCTGCGCCGGCCCTGTACGGCGGGCATGTCGCCTGCGCACACCACACGTTGCGGCTCGAGCCAGCCCGCGTGACCTGGCGTGCAGGCAGCGCCGTGGCCCCCTCCAGCTCAACCGTGGTTGTGCGCCGCACCGGCCGCGCCGCCCTTGGCCGCCGGCTTGGCGTCGGCCGCCCCGTGCGCGCCGGCCCCGTGCGCGCCGGCCCCGTGAGCGGCGGGGCCGTGGTCGGGGTCGCCGGTGGCAGGGCAGGGCTTGGCGCCGGGGGCGGTGAGCGTCTTCTTGGACCAATCAGTGGTGAGGGCGCCCTGGGGGATCAGATCGCAGCAGAGGTAGGGCGCGGCCGAGGCGTCGTCGTAGATCACGAGGCTGCGGGGCGCGTTGGGGCTGGCCAGGTTGATGGTGCCGTCGTTGGCGCCTGGTGGTTGGTGGGGGGGGGAGGGGGGTGCGAGTGGCGTTTTAGGGTTGCAAGCCAGGGGTGTGAGGTTGAGGATGGGCGAGCTGGCAAGGTGAGGAGGGTGAACCGAGCTGTGCGAACCAAGCGCGCGATGCGGCGCCTTTGGGGCCAGGGGGGTGCTTTGGGCGGTGAGCGAGCCTCACCGTTGCCGAGGGCGGCGCCCGTCTTGTTGGTCTTGCCGGCACCCCACCACAGAGGGTTGGCTGCGCCCAGGGTCAGCGCAATGGAGGGGGTGAGGCGTGGCCCGACCACCACCAAGTCAAGGGTCAAGCGCTGACACGTCTGTGACAGTGCAAAAATTGGTCATCCACTCTGTCCTGCTTTCTCAATGTGGGGTGCGGCACGCAGCAGGCTGCATGCACGCGTCTGCCGCACAATGCATGCGCACCAAGCTGCCAGTCGCTGCCGCTGGGCCTGCGCTGCTGCGTTGAAAAAGGGGTGCGAGCAAGGGGACGCACCAGGGTCGCTGAGGTTGCCCTTGGGGTCAAAGTAGAAGCGGCTGCCGGCGCCGTCGGCGCACTTGGAGGTGTGGGTGCGGCCAGTCATGGAGTGACCGACGAGGGGCTTGCCGTTCTGGCTGAACACGGCGTTGATCTGGCGGGGCGCATGGGGAGGGGTGAGGCGGGGCACCCGCGCGCCATCACTGGCAGCACGGTGAGGGGCTGCCGGGCGGCGGGCCCTGCGGGCTGCCACTTCAAGCGGCGTCGTGCGTGCCGGCCGCGCCCGAGGGTGGCGCCCGCCATTCGGGGTACGCGGGCTGCACGGGCGAGGGACACGGCTTCAAAAAGCCAAATGAGGGTGCGTAAAGATCATGCGTGAAGTTCGCGCGCCCACCTGGATACCCGCGCTGAGGTTGCAGGTGAGGTTCTTGTAGAGGTACTGCCACACGGTGGCGTTGCCGGTGATGGTGATGCCGGCCGGCGGCGCCTTGGCGGTCAGCTTGGCGGCGGGGGCCTTGGGCAGCGCGGCGGCGGTGCCGGGCGCAGCCTTGGACTTGGCGACGGCGTCGGCAGTGATGGGCACAAACTTGGTGCAGAAGGCGACCTGTGGGTTTTGAAGCGGTGGAAATCATTTTTGACCTTGTG
Source organism: Monoraphidium neglectum (assembly GCF_000611645.1). Classification (NCBI taxonomy): domain Eukaryota; kingdom Viridiplantae; phylum Chlorophyta; class Chlorophyceae; order Sphaeropleales; family Selenastraceae; genus Monoraphidium; species Monoraphidium neglectum. Next base: position 4,335 of record NW_014010111.1, read on the forward strand.
CGGGCGGAAGAGTCCGAGGTCGGCGTAAACGGAGCACCCAAGGCAGGGGCGGGATGGCTTCGCTGAGCACAGCCCAAGGCCTGGCGGCCGCCAGCGTTGAGGCCGCGCGCGCCGGCAGCTTTCTGTACGCATTCGGCAGCCACGGGCTTGCCTTGGAGCGGACGTAGTTGGACGTCTCAGGGGTGGTCTCGTGGAATGCGCCGCTGGGGTTGTTGAATTTCGAGGCGTTTCGTAATTTGAAACAAGGGTGGTTAGGGCAAGCCTCATTGGCATGCAGTGGCCTGGGCGCCCTGGGCGCAAGGCATGCCGGGGGGGCTGCTAGGGGTGGCGGTGGGGCGTGCGTCCTTGTGTGTCCTTTGCGCCGCAGCCGTCCTTGTCACCGCAGCGACAGGAACGCCGCGGCGGCCGCAGATCTCTTGCGGGGACCCGGCCCCATGACCGAAGCACCCGGGTTCCCTGGTCCCTGCAGGTGGCGCAGCCCTATTGCCGCTCACTTGTGCGCATTTACGCAGGCGGCAAGCGCCGCGATGGCGAGGAGGGCGAGGGCGCAGCGCATGGCTGCTCGTGTGGCGGTGGGCCTTGTTGGCGGCTTCCAAGACTGGGTCAGCACACCGGAGTGCGGCTGCAAAGTAGTCTCAGGAATCACGGCCGTTCAGCTTGCAACCGTACAAGCGTTGTAAAGCCACGCGTGTCACACACTCCGGGGTGATGTGGGTGCCGCCAGGCTCAGAAGTAAAACGGTACTTCTCGTGCAAACTCGGCCGCTGCTGGATTATAGCAACTGGCAGTGCTCCCATCAATAATTAGAATCGATGAATCACCGTTTTGCATCCCTCTCACCCGATAAAATCGTCGCGAGACGCGGTGGCTGATCACATCTCACGTTGACCTGCCAGAAACGGAAAGGCGCCGTTAGTGGCAGACTATGACCTGAAACGTGGCAGACAATCATTTTTATCTGAATGAGGAAGGCTGAACCAGCATAATGTTGACTGCTTGGCATTGGCTGAGCAGCCGGGCCACTCGTGCTGTGCTGCATGAGCCGGGCCTTCCTGCGACGCCTGCTGGTATACAGTGACGCATGCTTTGTGCATACATGCACACCAGTGTGGACTTTTCCTGACAGACAGCACGGCAATCTGCCCTCTCCTAGTGACGTGACATGTTGCAAGCTCTTGCGCCCCATCACTCGGCTGCCCCTGGTCCCTGGTCGCTGTCGCCTTCGCTGCCGTCCACCCCAGCGCCAGACCCGCCGCTGCCACCGGAAGGCGGCCCCACGCCGCCTGGCGGGCTGCTGCCGAGCAGTTGATGCACAGCTGCAGGAGACTGCGACGCCTCCACCGCAGTGGTGGTCGCCTGCGCCGCCCCCGTGCCCGGCCCACCGCCACCGGCCGCCCCGCCGCCCAGCTCGCGAGCGGTCTGCTGCTCCTGCGTCCGCGCCTGCTGCTGCAGCGCTTGGCCCCTTTTCTCCAGCTTGTGGTGCAGCCACTGCAGAATCGTGTGGAATGCGTCGTCCCGCCAGCCCCCCGGCCCCAGCGGCCGCAGCCACGGCATCGTCCTCTGCCCATACGGGTCCTCCCACTGCCGCATGTAGTGGTACTGCTCCGCGTTCCCCTTCATCTCCTTGACCGCGAGCCGATGCAGCTCCGGGTGCGCCAGCCATGCGAACCGCGTCCACACCGCCGCCATCGCGCGCTGCATGCGGCGGACCCTGTCCGCTGGTATTCCCATTAGGATCTCGGGGATCTGGGAGACGTCGGCCTGGGGCACGCGGACGCTGAAGGCTTGCCAGCGTAGCTGGTGGCCCCAGGGGCCGACGACGCGGTCAATCACGATGACAGGGATGCTGGGGGGGGGGGGAGAGGGAGAGGG
>NW_014010110.1:0-2467 GCF_000611645.1 Monoraphidium neglectum
TCCTCGCCCCACAGACTGTGAAGGACTTCAAGGGCGGCAAGGTGGAGTTCCGCCTGGACAAGACGGGCAACCTGCACGTGCTGTTTGGCCGCGCCGACTTCGGCGAGTCCGAGCTGCTGGCCAACCTCAAGGCCGTGCAGGTGGGGGCTGGGTGGCGGGGTCGGGACTACAGATGGGGGCAGGTGTCCAGCATCTGAACATCTATCGTGGCGCCAGACATATGTTGGTAGCGTGGCCACACCCTGGCTGCCAGTTGGGCTGCTGGCGCTCCACTTGCCCCTCCAACAAGCTCACCTCGCCCCCGCCTGTCGTGTCGTGCAATGAACAACCGCAGGAGGCGGTGGACTCCAACAAGCCCAGCGGCGCCAAGGGTGTCTACTGGAAGAGCCTGTACGTGAACACCACCATGGGCCCCAGCCTCAAGGTGGCGGTGTCGCAGCTGCAGGCGGTCAAGTCTTCGAGGGAGTGAAACCCCCTTTGCCATCTTTAGTAACCATCCACTTGCTACCGAGCTGCACGCTTGTGAAGAGATGGGCTGGTATGCGACACCATTGTGCGAGCAGTTGTGAAAACAGTATCAGAGCTCAGGTCGCAATGACGTTGAGATGCATGATGCTAATCACCTCGACCTCACAGCTGGCTGACACAAGGGCCGGCGAGCTGTTGCAGCAAGATGCGCGCAAACAAGCACAGGCATCAGAGATGGCCCTAGCATGCTCGGACCAGCTGCGTCTGTGGTGTCACGTAAACACATCTACAAGGCAGTAGCTTCCGCCCAGCTGTGCAGTGCTGCTCGGCACCATTGAGGGTCTCCCTGCCCCTGACTTGCCCTCTTTCCGCACGGGCCAGCGGTAGGCAGTCAACATGGGCGCCTACAAGGTTAGCAAAGGCGCGCCCAGTGCCCAGATCGGTCGTCCACCGGGACGAGAGAGCCAGGGGATGAACGGTAGCAGAAGGTTAAGTTGCATGTCAGGACCTTTCTGATGGCAGCATGACGACGGTGGTGACTCGAGGCCACAGTGTCGGGCCGCCAAGTGCAGCAGGCTGCCTCTTTTACAGCGCTGGTCGACTCAGAATGTGGCAATCAACTGTCGAATCATCTTTACGCACTCGCAGTACATCGAGGAGCTGTGGCGGAGGAAGCAGAGCGATGTGCTCCGCTTTCTCCTCCGCGTGCGGTGCTGGGAGTTCAGGCAGCTGCCCGGCATCGTTCGGCTGAACAGGCCGTCGAGGCCGGACAAGGCCCGCCGCATGGGCTTCAAGGCTAAGCAGGGCTATGTCGTGTACCGCGTGCGCGTGCGTCGCGGCGGCCGCAAGAGGCCCGTGAGCAAGGTGCGTAGGGCTGGTTTGCGACGTATCGTGCCACCATTGCACAGATGGCGGCAGAAACGGTGCGGCGGAGCTGCGAGGGCGCCTCAGCAGCAGCGGTGGCAGCATGGGCTTTGTCGTTGGCAGCAGAAGCAAATGAGGACGTCACCACTTCCAAGCAGTAGCCTCAGGAGCAGAGGCTTCAGCAGCAGCAGCGATGCTGAGCCTACTGCTGGTTTGCGCAGACATAGCGCCATGGGACAGCTGCAGTTGTGACAGCAGGTGCACATTGGCAGCCCGGGCAGTCCAAGCACCGTGCGGGCTTTAATCAAATCATGCCCCTTCCCCACATAACAGGGCATCGTGTACGGCAAGCCCGTGAACCAGGGTATCACGCAGCTCAAGGCCAGCCGCAACCTGCGCAACGTGGCGGAGGAGCGGGCGGGCCGCAGGCTGGGTGGGCTGCGCGTGCTCAACAGCTACTGGGTCAACGAGGTGCGCAAGGGGGGGGGGTAGTCGTGGGGCTTGGCGCCAGGGCGCCAAAGTACCTGGTGGAGTCTGCAGTCACGCCGTGCTGGCTGGCTGGGGCGCAATTGCGCCGCTGATGCCATGGCAGACGAGCAGCGCGTCTGATTGGTGCGCAGCAGCGGCAAGACATCAGCGGCAAGAGAGCAGCCACCAGAACAGGCTGCACTTTGCCAACGCCAGCGGCGGCTGATCAGCAAAGGCACCGCCGCAGCTTTCCTGGCGCCTGCACATCGCATCAGCAGACCTCACAACGCCAGGAAACCGGTCTGTTGATGGCAGCCGCCCCTGCAGCATCACAGACAAGCGGCCTCAAAGCCAGCACGTGTGCCGAGGCGCCCCCCTCAATAACTGCGCCTTGTTTGCGACCCCACCCCACCCCAGGACTCTGCCTACAAGTACTTTGAGGTCATCCTGGTGGACCCCAACCACAACGCCATCCGCAACGTGAGGCGCTCTCCGCAGGGCTGCTTGCGACTGGCTTCATGGGGTGGATGCAAGGGCGGAATTAACTCGCACCTGCGCCATTTGACACCCGGCGCTTGAGTCCACCACCAACTCATTTTGGCCGAACTAATCCGGCCCCTCCTCTGCCATTCCCCCAGGACGCGCGCATCAACTGGATCGTCAACCC
>NW_014010110.1:3320-7057 GCF_000611645.1 Monoraphidium neglectum
AGTCCACAAGCGCCGCGAGCTGCGCGGCCTGACCTCTGCCGGCAAGAAGTACCGCGGCCTGCACGGCAAGGGCAGCCGCTACAACAAGAACGCCCCCTCCAAGCGCGCCACCTGGCTCAAGCACAACAGCCCCAGCCTGCGGCGCTACCGCTAGAGCGCCCCTCCGGCGCGCGGCTGCGGCGGCCGTGGCGGCGGCGCTGGGTGCGGCCGGCGCGCTCGTGGGGTGGCTGCGGCTGGCAGTGCCCGGCCTGCTCAGTGGTCGGTGACGGCTTTGTAACGTGCCTGCACAACCATGGAAGCTGAGGACCAAAGCGGTGCGGGCGCGCTGCATTGCCAAAACAGAGCACAAGCACTCATGCAGACCGCATACAGCACCATGAAGGTTGAGAGTCGTCTGAGTCTTTGATCGGGTGCCACACTCAATATTACCATAGCAGCTGCTAGCTGCACAGCAAATGCACGGCACAAAGGACCATGTGCTCAACAGCCAGTAATGGGGCAAGAAAGTTAAGTATCCCTAACGGCGAATGCCAGCTCGACGATGGCGGCGCGCGTGTTGACTGGGATGGCCTCGAGCTCCGCCACCTGGGCGCGCAGCGCTGCAGCATCGGCAGACGCGTTGCGTGCAGTGTGCTCGATCGCATCCAGGACGATGTCAGGCACTGACAAGGGCGGCGCAGAGAGGAAGGCCCGTGCGGCCGCCCGAAGGCTGCTGCCTGCATTGGCAAGGTACGGTGCAAAGGCGGCAGCGATGACGGTTGCGCCAGTTCTACTACACAGGTCGTGCAGGATCGCCTTGGCATAGAAGGCGAAAACTCGGCAGCAGGCGCTTGGGTAGCAAGCGGGTGGCCCAAGAGCCAGTGCCGCCAAACCTGGCAGGATTCCCTGCACAGCCGCTAGGCCCCTGTGCGAGGTTGTGTCGCAACACTTCGCAATCGTCATGAGAGCCGGAATCAAGTCCCCCGGCTCGTTGCGTGCGGCTGCACGCCCCATCGCCGCCATTAACGCGCTGTTGGCGGCTAATATCTCTGCGGCACCGTTGGTCGCAAGCGTCATTATCAGTGTGTCGACCAGATATGACTGGGCCGGCATGTCCAGTCCCAGCACCGCTGTGTCAAGCACACCGTCAAACGCTGCCACACACTGGCAGAATTGAGTGTCGATCTGAGCGATGCTGGCCAAGACAGACCCCAAACCCCAATTAAACGCCTTGTACGCCCTGACAACTGCGGCGAGAGCCCCGTGCGCAAAAGCAATTTTGCGTGCGCAGTCTTGGCTGCTGCGAGCAACGTTGGCTAGTACCGAGGCAGCTGCCTCGCCAGCATCGGGGGACGCAATCGCCCCAAGAAGGGCGGGGATCATGCCCTCGGTCTCAACCACACACTGTGTCAAGTCATCCTTGCGACAGGTGAGGCGTGCAAGAACCCATGCCGCATCATGTGCTATTGCGCCACTAGAGTTCAACGCCCCCACCAGGGCCGGTAACAGCCCTTCAGCCTCACCCAACACGCGCGTAATTTCCTCGCTTGATGAAGCAAGACGTCCCAGCATCCGTGCCGCGCTGTGTGCAGTCGTTTCGCAGCGCAAAGCGTCCACTAGGGCGGGTAGAAGTCCCTCGGCCTCAATCACCGAGCGCCCCGAGCCCGCGCCAATGTGTACGACGTGCTCAAGCAGCCACATCACATTGGCTGTGGGCACACGCACTCCACAGCACCCAACACCCACCAATGCTGACATGAGTCCGTCCAACTCAACACAGCACGCGAGGTGGCTGCGGTACAAAAAGATCTGCACAAGCGCCTCGCTGGCCGCTTCAAATGCGCAGGGGACTCGTAGCTGGGCAACCAGCGCAGGCAGCACGGTGGCGTTGTCGTGCACGGACATCTTGCAGACGATTCGCCAGAGCACTGCTGCAGCAAGATTGCAGTGCTCTGCTGACAGGGCAGCAAGGAGCCCGTTGATTGTTGAAGGCAGCTCTTCGGCAGACGGCATGCGGCCATTCCTGATGTCCATGAAGAGCAAATCCAGGGCGGCAACATCTAGCTGCTTGCTAATGATCGTCGCTTGCCCAGCCCCAGGCGCCGCTGCGTCGGGTTGCGCCTGCACCTGAGCGCCGCACTTGGACGGACCCTCCTCCATGCTAGTTGTCGGTTGACGAGAGTCGTCGTCCCTGGCGACATCCGCGGCAAAACAAGGGCAGCAAACCGCATCTTTGAGGAGTTTCATAGTATCATAGACGCGTGCATAGATCAGCCTCCACTCGAGCACTTGTAGTGTAGGCTTATGACGGCGAGGAAGATAATAACACCGAAAAAGTAGGTTGTTCGTGATTGCCGCGGTTTCCAGTGTGATGAAAGGCAGCATCGCCAGTGGGGGTTTGACCGGCACAGGCGGCTGACGAGGCACAGGAGCCATGGCATGTACGCTGGTCCCTCTAAGATAGTGTCCTGTGTGGCGATCCAAAACGCACGGTTCCAATCACACCCTGTTGTATCCCCATCTAGGTGGCCGATACAGAGCCGGAGCTCATTATTCGATGTGTAGCGTGCCCACACAGCTGGACCACTCAACCGGCAGCACTCGATCCTAGCTGCACACGCTTTGCGGTTTGGTCAAATTTTACTTTGGGGCCGCCTTCTTTCCCTCACACGCACGCTACGCCGGCACGAGCAGCAGCGAGAGCCGTGCATCGTTGCGCAGCTTGCGGTCCAGCTCATAGTACTTTGACAGCGCCGCCTCCTCGTGGCGCGCCAGGCGCCGCTGCATGGGGGTTCGCCGTGGCCGCATGGCGAGAAGTCAATCGCGGCAACACCATGCACCAAGACAGCAGCCTATCCATCCATGGGGCCGGAGCAGCGTCCGCATGTACACGAGCAGCCACTCTTAGCGCATGCAGGAAGACAGTGCCGTCTGTCCGTCACAGCCAGCGAGATGAGGCCCCAGCGCGCAGCCACCTGCAGTATGTTGATCCTGAATCCAGCCTCCTGCGCCGCCACCTCATGCTCCTCCTCCTCTGCGGGCGTCAGCATGTCCCTGTCACGAGAGAACGCCGCCTGGCGCCGCGCCAGCGCCGCCTGCTCCTCGTCCAGGCGCGCCTTCCACGGTTTGGAGGGGGTTGCGGAGTCGGCATTGTCAAGCATATGCGGCAGCAGCGCCCCAGGCGCAGGCGCGGGCGGCAGGCTCTTGAAGCGCAGACCCAGCGACAACGCGGTCGCAGGCCGGTCGCTCGCGCACGACGAAGAGCTGAGCGCGCGATCCCCATGCAGCAGCCGACCCCACATCAACAAAATCCGCATGCCCGCACGCACCCAACACACTGTGGCACGAGCATGCCGCTGCCCTGACAACCACAAACCGCGGTCCGCGCATTTGAGCACGCACTCCGCAGCAGGTCCCTGCCATCGCTGCGCACCTGTATATGTTGGCGCGCTGCACCAGCCAGTCCTTGAGGGCCCGCAGGCAGTGCTCCCGCCCCGCCAGGCACTGCTAATGCGTCATGCTGCCTGCGCCCAGGCCCGGGGGCAGGAACGGCGTGAGGCAGTCCGCGGCGGATGATGCCTCGTCAGGCGGCTCGTCATTGCTGTCCTCTGCCTGCGACCCAGGGCGGCGGCGTGTCAAGAGGCGCAGCAGCGATCTCATAAATCTGGGCATGAGCACAGAGGGTGAGAAGTATCCGAAGCAGATGCAGAATGAAGAGAAAGCTTACAAGTTGCTTGATTTTGATTTTCTTGGTGGCT
>NW_014010109.1:0-6195 GCF_000611645.1 Monoraphidium neglectum
CCTCTCCCCACCCCTCGGGCCCCGCGCTCCGGGCCTCAGCGCCGGCCAGCACCGCCGGGCGCCCTCGCAATGGGGCCCGCCTGGCGCAGCGCCAACTCTTGGGGCACCCAAAGCGCCTGATCTCGAGATATTTCATGTCACATGAAATATCAAGTCATGACAGTGTGACTAACATCACTCATCTGCGCTGTGCTGACTCATCCGATGTACACCCCCAACCCCAGATCCCAATGGATGATGACATGCTTGTGCTGGATGAGGGCGCCAGCGACCCCAGGTGCGCGATCTGCCGCAATCTGGCGCGATCTGGCATGACCTGATGCGACACCATGGATCTTATCCGACACATCCGATGCAACAACTTCGGCACGAAAGATCTGGCACGTGGATCCGACGCAACCGGCTAGATCTGCCGCTCGGAAGCGGCGTGCCCGCCTGCCTGCCCCTGATCGCCAACAACAAATAATTCAGGCCCATTAAAAGCAAAGACTCCCCGGCCCCCCGCCCCCAAAACAAATCTTTCAAAGGCCCATCAAGATAAAGGACCTGGTGGCGGGCAAGAAGGTCGTGTTTTTCGGGCTACCCGGCGCATACACCTCAGTCTGCTCCTCTAAGCACGTGAGCGCTCGGCCCGGCCGGCCTCTGGCCTGTTGACTGAGAGCGAGTTGCAATAGTAGCACGGGGGCTGCAAATGTGGTGCAGGGGTCAAACGGGTGTGTGAGCCCCGCACCCGCCCCGCACGCGCTGGTGCGCACGCACAGCATGCACCTGTGCGCACCAGTCGCAACGAGAGGCCCCTCTGTTGGGTCGACTGTGGGTTTGGGCAGCTGCGGGCGGGGGTTTTAATTTGCCTAGGTTTTGAGTTTTGGGTTGAGGACGAAGATCCAAAACCCTAAACCCAGGCAAGATCCAGACGCGGTGGCCCTCCGCCTGCCCTGCGCGGCCGGCCCGGGTCCGGCAGGGGGAGTGCAAGATAGGGGGGAGGGGCGCGCGCGTCATCGCACCTTGGTCAAAATGCAGTGGTGACGCAGAGTTGATTTCGCGTTTTCCAAGGTTGGCTGGGGGCGGGGCGCTCGCCTGTGTCCCGTTGCCCCGGACGCCCGACCTTTGCAGCCCCGGCCTCTGTTCGGGGCTGGAAGCTCCAACAGCGGGGCGCCCAGGCGCGCAATTATCAAGGCTTGCTCAAAGCTGGCTGTGTGCGCGCGCCTTTCACAACGCAAACCTTTCGTATTGCGCGGCGCCCGAGCCAAGCGAGCAAGCAAGGCACGCGTGCCGGGAGCTCAGAGGACTCCCACGCACGCGTCCCCGGCGGCCTCGCCGGCTATCCGGCGGCCGGCCGGTCGCCGGCCACCGGGCGGCTGCTGCTCGCGCGATTTGGGTCCAGATGGCGGCCCCTTGATCCATTCCCCATTGCACGTGTGCTTTCATACATGCACAGGGGGGGGGTACACTTTGTTTATTGGAAAGCAGCCTCATGCAACAACATAACATGGCAGTGCAGATGAAATTTGGGAGCCAGTGGGTGCAGATCCACGCCCCCTCCAATTGAATCGCAAATCCCACCTCTTTTTGGGCCCGCCCATAGTAGCACCTGACCTCTCCCACCCCCGCCTCTCGCCCCCATGTCTGCCCCCAGGTGCCTCAGGTGGGCTTGAAACGCCGAACGGCCCCTGTTCCTGCGCCCGCGGGCCGCCCAAGAGCCGAAGGCTGCCGGCCGGCCAGGGGCGGCCGGCGGCCAGGGGCCGGGCTTGCTCTCGGACTTGGGCCGGCAGGGGGCAATACTGGGCGGCAAACGGCGCGGGCGGGGCCGCCTGCTCAAAATGATGCAGCTGGAATGATCAGAGCAGGCTGCTATCTTGTTGGCCAGGGTGCTGCTGGTCAGTCTGCGCATGGCCAGTCAACTGCTTGGCATCCCATGGTGGATTGACACAACGACACAGGGACCCTGGGCTTCAGATACAATGTACGCGAACACTAATCGCACGCACGGGCATGCGCGTCAGGCGCGCCCCGGGCCGACGTTTCGGTGTTTTGCAATACTTTCGCCCCGACCCGCCCCCGCTGTCGCCGCGCGAACCGGCGTTCGCTGCTCGCAGTACAACGAGCGGCTGGAGAAGCTGAAGGAAGCTGGCGTTGACACGGTGGCCTGCCTCAGCGTGAATGGTGCGTCGCTCGTTCACAAACAACGCGGGTACCCTGGACAGGCCCCCTGGCCAGGGGGCCTGCCTGCAAATGCCATGCCGCGAGGCAGGCGCTCCCCCCCTCTTCCAGAGAGGGCTGAAGGGACTGAAATTTGAAAAGGAACAGGATGGGTACAGAGCGCCCTGCGGGCACAAAGGGGGCCTGCTGAACGTGTGTCAGTGGGGCCCTTGTCGCCGAGGGACCACCAGGGGGGGGGAGGGGTGCGTGATAAAAGCACACGGCAGCGGCGTGCTTGCTGGGCGGCCCTGGGCGGCCCTGGGCGGCCCTGCGCGTGTGCTGCGGAAGCCGAAGCAGCGTATGCGGGATGCGACCCTACGCGGCGCACGCGCGGCGTGGACCACGGGCACTAAGCGCCGGCGCCTCCACCTTTGAAGCACTTATGCATCCGCTCCATCGCCCTCTGTCTCCCACCCCACCCGCCATATGTACACAATTGACCAAATCAACCGACAAACGGCAATCAACAACCGACAACAGACCCTTGGGTGATGCGCGAGTGAGTTGTCCAACGCCCTCGCCGCCCGCCCGCCGCACGCTCACCTTGCTGCCGCCACCGCCGCCGCCGTCTGGAAAGCGCCCCCAACTGCGCCCATCTGTCCGCTTGACCCCAGACAGCGCTGGGCCGGGCTCTGCTCATCTGCATCAACCCCTGTGCCCCTTTTCTCTACCCCTCCAGCTTCCTGCCAGCCACCTCAGCTCCGAACATCCTACACCCCTAAACCGTCGCCTCGATTCGAACCGCTTGTTGAATCCGTGCAGGTGGGCGCGCCAGCTGGGCGTGCCGGTCAACAGGGTGCTGATGCTGGCGGATGGAGAGGGCACCTACCACTGCAAACTTGGTGGGCAGCGCCAGATATTGAAATCTGATTCGAATCCAAGTCAAATCCGACGCGATCATGCGCCGCTCAACCCTGATGAGCTCGATTTGGGGCCGCGCCCCGGCGGGGTTGGCAGCAACTCGTCCCGGTTGCGCGCCGCCGGCTGTTGCATGCCTGCGCGCCGGCCCTGCTGCCATGCATGGGGTTGCACAGGACGCCGGGCTCGACTGCCTTTGATCATCAGTTTTTCCTACCTGCGCACGTGCACACTCCCTCGGCCAGGCCCCCTCGCGCCCTCCTCACACCTTTTCCCGGCCTCCGAGGCGCCCCAAAGCCCCTGATATACACCACAATTGCCATGCTTTCAAGATTACTGTTGCTGTTCGACCTCTTGGCTCCGCAGGCCTGCTGCAGCACACAACCCCGCCCTGGGGGTCGGCTAATTTTGTCTCTGGGCCCCCGGCCTGCCCGCACGCGCACTTCCATGCGCACGGCCCCTCTCCTCGCCCTTCTCCCAGCGCTCCATCTTCACCCGCCCAACGGTCTCAGCCACCACTGCGACTCGCAGCCCGCAGCTCCCAAGCAACTGACGAACCCGATGTTGCCCGGCCACCTGCCCCGCCCCCGCAGGCCTGCTGCAGCACATCCCTGGCCTGGGGGTGCGGTCCATGCGGTACAGCCTCATGGCGGACGACGGCGTGGTCAAGGTGCGCGTGAGTTAGGATTAGGATTAGAATTCGTATTGTTACAAGAGAGACGCGCGCGCTGGCAGGCGCAGGCTTGCAAACTCGCACGCGCATGCACGAGCGCGCACGCGCACGCGCACCCGCACGCGCACACGCACAAGCACAAGCACACGCATGCGTGCGCGCGAGCGCCCACACACACGTACATTACAAACGCACGTATGCATTCACACAAACACACACACACGCGCGCACACACACACACAAACACATACCCCTATCTTGCCACCAGCGCTTTGGTCGAACTCGCTGCCCCCGAGGCGACGCCTGCACACGTCGGGCCCCATAGCCAGGGCTGGCGCCCAATTTAGCGGCCCAGGCAGCTGACTCCTGCCAGTGCACACTCATCAACCCGTTGCCCCTGCCACCCACGCCGTGCGCCGCTCCTTTGACCGCAGATCCTCAACGTAAGCTCAGGGAGCAATCGGCAGCGGCAGCCTCGCCCGCGGGGGGCAAGGAGGGAGGGGAGCGATTTGGGCCTGCCAAGAACGGCCTGCCCCGCTGGGCGGACTCTGGGGGAGCGTGCCGCAGCGCTGCGGCGCTAGCGCCGCTGGCCGCCCTGCGCGATGCACATGCCGGAGCGCCGCCGGTTGCCTGCGGCGCGTTCAGCAAAAAATTCGGGGCCCCTGCGTGTGGGTACGGGGCTGCTGTGCGCTCGCCCATTGCACAGCGCGCCCCCTCCAGCTAACGCGCCGCCCGGACCCGCTTGTTGCATGCATGGAGCGTCCCGCCCCTTCATGCGCGCGCGCGCGTGCCCCCGCAAACCTTCCCTCGCAGGTGGAGGAGCCGGGCGGCAAGTCATACAAGGTATACAGGGGGCCATAGACTAGGCGTGGGGAGGAAGGAGAACAGGGCAGAGCTGAGCTGAGCTGAGCTGTTCCAACGCGATATTGGCAGCAAGTACAGCATGGCGCCCTCAGCAGTGTTTTGGGTGAAGAGCCTGCTAAGGGAACAAACCCCAGTCTGTCCGCTGCACGTGCTGTCGCCACTGCGACGCGGCGGCGGCTTGGCGCCTCGGGCAGTTTGGCGTCTCGTGTTAAACTTTGACCGACCCTCGATTTGGTGCGCTGCGAGACTGGGACGCTTGCGATGAGGGTCCCTCCTCCCGTTCAAACAGTCCCCCCCCTCCCCCACCTGATCCACTGCCATAATCGGCCTGACCGCCCGCATCGCCCCAACCGGCCCGGCGGCGCGCAGGTGTCGGGCCCAGATAACATGCTCAAGTGCATCTCGGAGCTCAAGGGCTGAGATGATGCAGGGCAGGGTTCCTACGGCGGCGATGAGCGTTGAGGCTGCTGATTTCTTGAGCTTTCTGAAGACGCAACACATGCTGGCATTGGCCGTGTGCACCCCCAGCCGAGGCGTGCCGCGGACTGCTCTCCCCCCGGCCGCGTGCCATTGCTGCTGGTGTTGGGGTGTCATCGGAGCGGTAGTAGAGCTCTCCTGGGTGTCGACAGCCTGTAAAATGACATCTTTGATGTGTGGAAAAGCCAAGGTACATGCCACTTCAGCCTGAGATGAAATGACACTGCGAGTTGCGAGTCGGCCAGCCAGGCTGCCTTGAGCGTCGCTGATGGTCATCTGTTCCGCGGTCCACCAGCAGGGTGGATTGGGCCGCATTGCAACCGCTTCTAGATTTCAACCACTCACAATGTGCATAAACAAACCCGCGGGAATGCGATCCGCGCTGATCGTATCGAATACACGCATTACTCACACGATACACCTTCACCCCGGTCATTCACACGCAGCAGGCCACTCTCAACCATTCTATACGTAATTTTCACACTTGCAGCTCGCAGTCCCCGCCTTTCTTCTTCGGTCTTTCTCCAGCACCTCGCAGCTGTCCCCGGACCAAACCCGGCATAGAAGGTCCGTGCTGATCACAGCCTTTGCGTGGAGCTTAGTCTAGGGATCGGGAAGCATGGAACACGCGCACGCGCACCAGCCTGTAAGGATGACGGCCTTGGGGAAGCCGGGCCCGCTTGGTGTCCGGGGCTGGTCGGGGCACGCAGATGGGATATGTGGTGCAATACTTGCATTTTGAAGCCTCTTGCGTGCCGTCGCAGCGCGAGGGCGTGGAAAATCTTTCCCGCGCTGTGATATTTCTCGACCACCGAGGCGCCATTGCCCTCGTCCCTCGATCCTTAGGCCAAGCGGCAGTCAGACTCCTTGCCGGCGCCCAGGACGAAGTACGGGCCCCTGCGCGCCAAGCTTCTCAAGCAGGTGCGCGCGCGTCCGCGACAGCGCGCATGGTGGTTGATGCCTCACCTCCGCGCAGAAGCGCAGGCTCGTCTGGAACGCCCGCCGCTCTGCCCCCGCATAGACCCGCGTGTAATCCCTTGGTCCCTTCCCACCAAGCTGCACACCTACTGGCTCTGCCCCAACATACCATCTGCACGTCCCCACCTTCCCTCCCCTCCCTCTCG
>NW_014010108.1:0-6194 GCF_000611645.1 Monoraphidium neglectum
ACTCCCCACCGCACCGTGTTCCAGTTGGGCGCCCCCCCGGGCCCCCGGGGCGACAGGAACACCAGCCACAGGCTGAAGAACGACAGCGAGATCCAGTGGTGCGGGATCAGCATGCCCGTGTACGACTTTGGAAAGTCCGAGTAGCGCCCGATCATCTGGACTAGGTCTGTGGCATACGCTGCATAAAACAGGGCGACCGCGGGCAGCCGGAACCACCCGTCCCCGACCGCCGCCGCGTCGTGGCGGCCCGGGCCGAGGTGGTGGCGGGCGAGGAGGGCGAGGAAGACCGCGCGGATGAGCATGCTCGAGACGTAAAAAACGGCCTCGGTCGTCTGGCGGCGCGCGGCGCCGAGGAGCGGGCGCAGGGCCGCCTCTTGGAGCGCAAGGATGGCGGCCGTGAGGGCGGCGGCGAGGGCGGCGACGCGACCGAGCTCGGGGAGAGTCAGCCCGGCCTCGCCCTTTGGCAGGGTCGTCCAGCCCATGGCCTTTGGGGGGTGGGGCAGCGCGTACACCGCCAGGCCGCCGAATATGATGAGGGTGCCGGCTGACATGGCGAGGCCCGCGGCCGCCATCACGCGGCGCTGCGTGAAGCCTGCCGCGTGGCGCGCGGCGGCGGACGCCGCCTCCTCATCGGCGCGGGGCGCGGGGGCTGGGGTCCTTTCGGCGGCGGCCATTGGGGCTGCGAGCATGCGTGTTGTGGTTGCCACCACCCTGCAGCACGCACGATGCAACGCCTGATGTTGGTCCAAGGTCCAGGGAGGGGGATGGCATGTAATGTAACCGTGAGGCTTTTTGGTTTAGTTCTGGCTACTCGATGCCCAGCACCACGCCGCCCTGGTGCGAGCCGATGCAGCCCTGTCGCCAACGCTGCATGGCCTCCCAGGTGACGACGCCGACTACAGGGCAGGCACCTGCCCGAAGGCCACACAAGTTGGCTCAAACGTGCGTATCACATTCTCACCTTGTATGGTACTGCGTGCGGGCTGCGCCCTTGAGCGAGCAAGGAGGGAGCCGCTCTGCGTGGGATATGCTCGCACAAGGGCGTCTAATGCCTACAGCAGCAAGTGTTTGTGCATAAATTTGTCTTGCTATGCTGATTCGTGCTCGTTTCAACAATCGTTTCACCCAGGTGCTCGTGACACGCCAAACAAGCGCGGCTTCCTGTTTGATGGCACCGGTCGGCTTGGTGGTGCCAGGGTTATAAGGGGGGCTGCGTATGATGTATCGAATACAATTTTAGTGACATATTTGAGACTCGGATCCGGCAGAAGCAGCCGGAGTCATGCCGTCATGATGATGCTGCTGGCAATCACAGCGACCGACGGCTTCCTGCAAGGCACTCGTTGGCGTGCATTGCCACTGGCGGGGCCGTACTGCTACTCGCCATTCCAGCACAGCAATGTGCCTGTTATAAACACCACAGGCACCCGAACACTACCGTACCGAGCACTGTGCGCATGTGCTCAACTGCCAAACTTGGAGGTCAGCCATAAGGGCGTCCATGCAGCATGGCACGCGGCTTCTCCACTGCTCAAGGTGACTGTAGCTGGCAGCACCAGGCCCGCTTGAACGCAGATGACGCAATGAGCCAGGCACATATCACATGCAAAAGGGGACGACAGGGCCACAGGTCGCACACAGCCACACACCCTGTAAAGCGCAATGGTGCCGGCTTTGGCCGCACGCACACCCCGTGCAGCATGAGTGCTTCGCAATTCACCATTTGCCGCTGCTCCCGCCGATTCAATGCCACAAATGCCCGAGATGAGTCTTTTTCGCTGGCATGCCGCACCCGCAGCAGGAGCAAGCCAAGGGGGCGGCGAATCGGCGCTGCCCTGGCAGTAGGAGGTCAACGGGTTGATGCACACATTCATATACAGGGTTGTAGGGCTCACAAAAAACGAGGCTCTGCAATCACAAGCATGACTCCCAAGCACTCCCCATGAGTCGTCGACCAGTTATACCTGGTGGCAGCTGCACATTCGCCACAGCTGGCCTTCAGGATGCAGGTACAGGCCGGCTTGGTCCGTTTACTTGCGCTGCCACGCCACGAAAGCCGTTCGGGGATGGCTGCTCACCTTGCTGCCTCCTCGGAGCCTCACCTGCCCCAACCGCTCAGACACCAGCAGCCCTGGTGATGGCAACCACCCGTGCGGTACGATCACATGTATGCATGGTAGTGGGGATTCATGTTTGATGTTCCGGAAACAGGATAGCCCACGTGCAGCGGGTGGGAGGCACTGAAGGCTGTGATGCGCATGATAAAATTTACACTGAACCAGCGGCAGCATGAGTGCGGAGGCCAGGGTGCAGATGCCAGGAGGATGGTAAGCATGAAAGCAATCTCCCGTGGGCATGACACGACTTGACGAGCTTGCCTGCAATCATACTGTAGATAACAGGGCAGCATGCACAGGGCGGGCGCACACACAGGCGTGTTTGAACAATGCTGGGCGGCCCCGAATGCATCCAGGGCCTGACTTGCTCCTGGCAGCAGCAGCCGCCAGCGGTCGTTCAGTGATCTCCATGCAGCCCATCAATCACGTGCTGTATGAGTGCGTAGACGCTGTATGATGCACCAATATTGTGTGGAGCACCGTACAGCAGAGTACCGTAGCGCACCCGGGCAGGGCAGGCGATCACAGCACAAACCCAGCGATCTGCGCGGCGCCTGGCCTGAGGGCAAGGCTTGTAGGTGCGGGGGCTCATCGTCATTGGTTCAGGGATGCTGATGTGCTGCGTGGGGCTAGGCCTGGGCAGATCAGCTGCGAATCAGTCGTCCCACCCCACCTCCCCTTGCGTGTTGCGGCCTGCGATGCCCGAGCCCGCGTGCGTTGAACACGGGGAGTTTGGAGGAGCCGAGGAGCGCAAGCGCTGGCCTCAGCCTGCCAGAAATTCAACCCTGGAGCACCCCCGTAGGAGCCTCCCGCCACAGGCACCCACGACGTGCAAGGTGGGCAGCCTGCGACGAGCGGGTGGCCTACATGATCACCACCACACTCGGGTCAGGTAAGTATGAAGAGGCACAGGGCGCGCGCGCATTTGTAGCGTTGCCGGCGCGCCTGCAGCGCTTCCGGCTTCGCCACGGGTCCGCCTTCCGGCAGCTGCCATGGCACTGTTGGTGCGGCATGTGTGGGGATAGGGGGTTGTGGGTGCTCTACGATTCCGTTGGGTTCGTGTTCGCGTGATCCACACCAAACATGCCTGAAAAGCCACGTGCAGGTGCAACGTTGCGTCTACTGTATCAGTCTGCAGTGTCGTGCGCGGCGCCCGCTTCAACAGGAACATACACGGCATCAAAGCCATTATGTGCTGTTGATTGCTCGCACCACTACCACTTGGTCAGGACATGGTTCTGCCAAGGCGCACACATCAATGGTCACCAAGCAGCAAGCTTCACTGAATTCAAGTGTTTATACTAGACATTGTTCTGTCGAGCGGCCACAAATACAAAATGCACGGTTTCCAAGGATTTGCGCTGCGCTGCCGCGTCAAAGCCACGTACATGCATGGCAAAAGCCTGGTTTTGGCCACTGCAGCCACCAGTTAGTACATAATCATCCACAGGAGCTGTGCTTCCAGTGTGTCGTTTCAATTGTCCTCTGCCTCCCAAGCAGACAGTCACAACCCATCCTTGTGCTACCCGCTGCATTATTACAACACATCATGAGGTGTCCGGGTCCATGTGGGGCACCTTTTTGCTACCAGGATGCCAAGGGGGACTACATGTGCTTCAATTGGTTTGAAACCATCATAATCAACCTCCTGAGCCAATTGAGAGCCGGCAGCGAGCTTTTCTTCAAGATTCGCCAGCGCAATCTCCGCGCAGAATCGGGTTGAGATAAGAACAGGTGCGCACATACATCAAACACATGCATTTGTTTTATCAAGCCATTCCATTTGCTTATCTTTTCGAGAGCAGGCTGAAGCACGATGATCTCCTCAATCATGCTCTGAGCCATCCGCAGCCGCGACCCATGCGCGTATATATGCACAAGGATTGAGGTAAATCACGAGCGTCAGCCTGCGCAACATCATTTTGCGAGGTGCCTGCGGGTCCAAGCGCATCCAGTCCCTGCATCGCCTGACCGCCGACTTGCCTACATATAAGGAACGCATGTGAATAATGTATGCACTCTAACGCGCTGCCGCTGCCCCATGGGACCCGCAGGCGAGCTTTGCGTCAAGTGTTGACAAAGGGCGATTGCGCGCTCCGCTGCACCCGGCGCAATCTCCCGCAGCGCACGCCCAAGACCAGCCCTGGAATCTCTCGAACAGCGAATTGTGGCTGCAGGGGTGGGCGGCTGCTGGACCGTCACTCCTGGTTGTCACCTGATGGCGTCGCCGCATCACTCGGGCTCCGCAGCAACCGCGGCCTGCGCCAGCGCGGCCGCGCGGCCGCCGCAGCCGCCGCTGCTGGTCCCCCCTCAGAAGCTACCATCACTTGCCGCGCACAAGACAAAGCTCCAGCAGCCTGGCGGCCCCGCTGGGTTTCGCTCGCAGGCCTGCATCAGCGCCGGCGACGGGAGCGACGCCACCCAATTCAAGCCCTCACCCGACCGCCAAGCCCAAGCCGGCGCCGTCGCCGCCGCCGCCGGGCCCCGGGCCTGGACGCTGCCAGCACGGCCTGTACAGCTTGGGTTTGTCAGCCCCGGGCCACACCCGCCCGAGACGGTCCAGGCGTCCGCGCTGATCGGGAGCGCGGCGGGGGACGCGGCACATGGGAGCGACGGCAACGGTACCGGCAGCGGCGTCGGCGGCACGCCCGGTGGCAGCGCCGGCGCCGGCATCGAGCCGTTTGCGCCGAGCGCTGCTGCTCCCGCCGCGGCCGACGGCGCCGGCCTGCCGCCGGGGCCCTCGCGGCCGCGGCCGCCGCATGCGGCCAGGCCCGGCGGAGCGTCTTGCCCCCCTGACGCGCTCCTGCCGATCCCGGCACAAGCGCTGCCTGCGGAGCTTTCGCACCTGCGTAAGCGGATCAAGATCGTGCAGCCAATCTCAGCGGCGTGGGAAGAAGAGGCCCTCCGGGCCACCAGCGGCAGCGCCAGCGCCGACAGCAGCTGCGGCGGCCGCGACGGCAGCGGCGGCGCGGCCGCGGCGCGGCGGCGGCTGGGCGGCCGCAGCGCCTCGGGGTCTCGGGGCGGCAGCAACAACAGCGGCGGCGGCCCAGCGGGCAGCACGGCCGCGGCGCCATGCGCGGCGGCGATTGCCAGCATCCCTTGCGGCGGGGACGGCAGCGGAAGCGGCAGCGACGAGCGTATTGTCCGCCGCCGCAGCGGCGGCGGAGATGGCAGGCGCAAGGGCGGGGTGTTGGACTCACACGCCGCGAACGAGGGGGACGTGAGCAGCCCGCGGCGCCACAAGCAGCGCGACGGCCACGCGGCCGCCGCCACAAACACACGCAGAGACGGCAGCAGCGACGGGGCGGCGCCTCGTGACCACAAGCGCGACCAGCACCACCAGCAGCACCACCACCACCGGCGCCAGCGGCGTCGGCACAGCAGCGGCGACCGCTCGCCGCCGGCAACGCGGCGCAAGGGGGCACCGGTGCCGGCCGACTCTCGGCGCTCTGTCGCGCCAGCCAATGGCCCCTGCACCGGCGGGCTGCCGCCCGCCCACCCCTCGTGCTCGCAGCAGCAGCAAAGCTGCGAGCGTGCGGTTTCGCTGCCGCTTGCGACAGCAGGCGGCACGAGCGGCGGGCCGTCTGCGACGGGCTGGGCGCGCGCGGCGGCGGCGGCGGCGGCAGCAGCGGCAGCGGCTGCGGCGCTGCCGACGGACCCGCGGCCGGGCCAGGACGAGCGCGCGACCGCCCAGAGCGCGCGCGCCCCCGCGCCGCTCAACCTCGTCGCGGCGCCGCTCGACCCCGCCGCGCTCGCGGCCGCCGCGGCGGCAGCGGCGGCGGTGGCTGCCGTGCAGCTGCCCGCGGCGGCGCTCGTGCAGCACCTGCTGGTGCCCCCGCCCGCAGCTGCCGGCTGGGACGCGGCCCCCTTTGGCCACCACGCCAACAACAACATGCAGCAGCACGCCCACCACCACCGCGACCCCGTCGACGGCGCCGCCGCAGCCCTGCAGCAGCTCGGCGCCGTCCACTGCCAGCTGGCCGCGCTGTACGACTGGTACAGCAGCAGCCGCACCGCCCACATCCAGCGCGCGCAGGCGCTGCTCTGCCAGATCGACGCCGCGCAGCAGCGCGCGGC
>NW_014010107.1:0-6189 GCF_000611645.1 Monoraphidium neglectum
GGAGAGGGACAGTGAGCGTGAGGGGGCGGGGGGATGGTTGCGACGGCTGTCACGAAGACCGACGGTGATATGCGCCGTCAACAGCACAGCACACATGCGGCCCCTTCATTGCGCGCGGGCCGTGGCCAATGCCTCGAGTGGCCGGTGCGCCTTATTCCAGAGGAGGGGGAGGGAAGCGGCAGATTTCGTATGTGCATTTCGAAAGCATCTGTTGACCCACCAGCATGGCGCGCCCGGCGTCGCAGCGGGGCAGCAGGGAGACCACTGATAGGTAGTAGATGGCGCCCCCGATGACGTCAAAGCGCGTGTTCTTGAGCCTTTGGGTAGGTCAGAAGTTGGGATGGGTGGGATAAGAAGTTGGGATGGGTGGGTTTGGAAGTTGGGACGGGTGGGTTACCGAGCAGGCGCGCGTACACTTGTGAGAGGGGGCCAGGGGCGGCGCTGTCGATGCTGAGCTCGGAGAGTGCCGAATCGAATCAGAGTCAGCGGGGCATTTGAGCCTGGTCTGGGGTCAGACCAGCAGAGACGGGCGCGTGCGTGGCCAATGGCAATACGTAAAAGCGAGCCGCAGGGCGGAGGTTTCAAAGGGGGACACCCGCGTCACCCGCCGACCACCCGGTGCGGTCACCCGGCCACCCCACCTGAAGAGGTGCAGGTTCTTGCGCCCCAGCTGCCGGCTCTTCTCCGCGCTCGGGTACACGGCAGCACACTTGTACACCCCTCCGCCGCCTCCCGCACGTCCTCCACCGCCGCCGCTGCCTGCCGTCTCCGCCGCCCGCCGCCCCCGCCCCGCCTCTGCCGCTGGCGCCGCCGCCGCGCCGGCCGGTGCCGCGGCGTCGGCTGCTGGGCTGGGGGCGGAAGCTTCCTGGAAGCCGGCGAGCTCGGCGGCCGGGTTGCGGTAGGGGGCGGAGGGGTCCAGGTCAGCGCTTGAGCCGCCCGTGGGGGAGCAGGGGTAGTGCCACGCGCCGCCGGCCCCGTCGGCGTCGAGGGCCGCTGGGGGGATGGGGGGGCCGCGGTGGCGCTGGGCGGGCGCGAAGAGGCTGCGGGAGGGGTAAAGCAATGGAGACGAGCGGGAGAAATCATGTGGGCAAGTGTGTGTCGAGTATATGTGTGTGTGCGCGCAAGAGAGAGAAAAATAGTGTGTGTTTGCGTGCGTGTGTGGGTGTGCCAGCGAGTGAGCACGCACCGGATCACAAATTGACCTCAAAGCATGCCTAGCTGACCTACTGGCGCACTTTTGGGTCAACCGTTCACCCCTTGGTCCCCACTAGTGAGGTTGCAAGGTCCAGCCGCCGCCCGCGTTGTCCATGGGCGGGGGCGGCCCACCAGCAGGAGCAGGCGCACGGGGCCCGCCCCGCGCGCTCGCAGGGCCTCGCAAAATCAATGCTCAAGTGGATCCCTCACGTGAATTCCCCTGTGCATCCCCAGTTGGGGCCCCACCAGCAGGAGCAGGCGCAGGGGGCCCGCCCCCCCGCCTGCTAGCAGACAGGAACAAACCAAGCCACGGCCCGCCGCGCCAGCGAGGCTTGAGACCCAACAGCAGGTGTGGGCCCTATCCCTCGCGCCCGCAAGGCCTCCCAAAATCAATGAATCCGACCGGGTCTTAGCCGTCCCTGGGTAATCTTCCCCGCAGAGCGCCCCCAAAAATACACCTCTGTTTGTAAGCTCCAAAACCGCGTGCATCGAGAAGGAACGTGCGGCGGCGAGCCTGGGAGGACGCCGACGCAGAACCACTTTTTCGAGTACGGGAGAGCACCGGGATTGGAATCAATGCCCATGTGGGTCCCTCAAAAATATTCCCAAAGAGCATCCCCAGTTGAGCACCCACGAGCAGGTGCAGGCACAGGCGTCCTCCCCGGCGGTCGCGTAGATCGCCGCCGTTGCCTCCGCCGCCTCGTCGGGCAGCGACGCGAAGCGCGCGTAGCTGGAAAAAAGAGTGGCAGGGGCGGGAGTCGAAGTGAGGTGGGGATGGTATGTAAGATCCAAGCAAAACGTTGGTGCTCCAGAAACATGGCGTGCGCAAGCAAACGGTCGGCAGGTCCCACCCTCATCCCCTCAGGCTCTAGGGTTTAGCCCCCGCCGCGCACCTGAACACGTGTGTAGGGTGCAGGAACGCGCCGCCGGCGCCGTTGACGATCAGATGCTCCGGGTCCCACCGGTGCGGCTCCGCTCGCGCCCGCGCGCGCGCCGCCTCGCCGCCGCTGCTGTCGACGGCGCCGCCGCTGCCGCCGCTCCCGCCCGCCGTGCCCTCCCAGCCGCCGCACGCGGCGCACCGGCGGCGGCGGGGCTGCCCTCGGGTGTCCCAACGCGGATCCTGAGGCAGGGTGCGGCCCTGATTGTAGTGCTGCTGCGGCGCCCCATCCACAGACAGCCGCGGCAGCCCGAGCCGCTCCCGCTGCGTGCTGCTGTCACCCGCCGCGGCCTCCGCCGCGGCGTAACCAGTGACGCCGCCGCCGGTGACGCCGGGCCGCAGGGGCGCGAGGACGTCTCGTAGCTTCCGCACCGGTGACCGTCGGCGGCCGGCGGGACCTGCGTCGCCATTTGGGTTGCCGCCGCCGGCGTCAACGCCGTCGCCGTCGCTGCCACTCTCGCTCCCGATGCTGCTGCTGCTGTCGCTTGCGGCGCCACCGTCGTCGCCGCTGCGGCCACTGGCAGCAACACCCTGCTGTGGCCGGTGCCGCTGCTGCTGCTGCTGCTTGGGCTGCTGCTGCTGCGCCTGCTGCTGCCCCTCGAGCCTCAGGCTCTCCCAAACCGCCTCCAACCCCTGCACCCCGCCCCCCAGGCAGCCGCTCGCGCTCGGGCTCAGCCCGCCGGCGCCCGCCCTCCGGCTGCTCGCGCTGCTGCTACTGCTGCTGCTGCGCCGCGCGTCCCCGGCCGCCGCTCCTCCCGCCGCCTTCGTGTCTGCCGCCGCCGCAGCAGAGGCAGCAGCAGGAGGCGTCGCGGCGGCGCCGCCGGCGCTCGCGCCAGACCCCGTGCCGCCGGCGCCGCCGCTGCGCAGGCTGTGGCGCATGTAAAAATGGAGGTCACCCGCCAGGTGCACGCGGCAGCGACCCCTGCGGAAGACGAGCGTGCGGGGGTGCAGGCGCCGGCCACGGGCGGGTGGCGAGGCGTCGCGCATGTCAGTAGGGAGAGCGGATGCGGGGGCGGGGGTGGGGCCAGGGGTGTCGGCCGTGGCAGAGGCGCGGCGCACGGCAGCCGATGAAAAGGGCGGGCTTTGTGGTGCGCGCTGGCTCCGAGTATTGCAGGGGACGCCAGGGTGCGTGCTCGCGCGAGGTGCACACAAAAGTCGCCCCACCGCGCGCGGGGCGCCCCCAAGCGAGGAGCCAGCGGCACCGCCCCGGCCTCCTGACCAACACCCAATACCACACCTCCCTTGAGGTCCAGAAGACAAGCCGCCTCTGTATATGAAGACACATCAGGCGACTCCCCACCTCCAAATTCGGCGCCCTCCACGGCCCCCTGTCCTCACCCCCCACCCTCCCGTCCGCAGACCCGTGACCCAAACCCCGCCCCTTGCATTTCGCCAAAACACAAAACGACAAAGTCTCTATGTCAGAATTTAGAATTCGACCCTGTGAAATCAGAAACTTTGAAAGCATGTGTTCGTATAATATTCAAACGCGCCTGAGGTGGCCCCTCACGAGCTGCCTGAGGTTTGATGATGAGGAGACGGCCCAGAACCACTCCAGCAGCCAGGTGGGCTCGTGGGTGATGATGATGACCTGGCACGGGGTGGTTGTGATGGTGTGTGTGTGTGTGTGTGTGTGTGTGTGTGTGTGTGTGTGTGTGTGTGTGTGTGTGTGTGTGCGTGAGAGAGTGTGTGTGATTGCGGGGGGTGGGTGGTCCACGGGATGGTGGGCAATACTTGCGCGGCGGCGACGAGCGGCGGCTGCATCAAGGACGGTCCAAATCATAGCGTCGGCACACAGATCACGGCGCGGCCCGCATCACGTCATGCGCCAGATCACACGGGGAGAGGGTGCTGACCTGGTCGTCCGGGGCCATCCGCCGCTCCACCACGTTGGCAAAATACCTGCCGGGATTTTCAAAGCCGATTTGGGATGTCGTTACGGGGGTGGATGCTGCGCGTGTGCAACATGCCAATCAGACGCAGATGGCTCGCGGGGGGCAGCTGTTGCAGAAACGGCTGCCACGAGGCGCGACAAGGGGCACGGCCGCGTGCACAGACACATGACATACCGTGCGCGCTGCAGCGTTTCCACCCCCGAACACCCATGGTCAAGCCCGGTCAAACACCGGTCAAACCTGGTCAACCGTCCCACCTGTACTGGCACATGTCGATGTCGCCCACCAGTGCCAGGTCGAGCCCAAACACCCACCAGCCGTGGGGCAGGGCAAGGGAGAAGTAGGACTTCTCCTGCAGGAGTGGGATTGGGTGACGACATGTGAATAAGACGACGAGGCAACATCATGTGTAAAAGGATAAGGTGATCGTGGCCGGGCGTCGCAACAAGTGTTGAAAAGTTGCCCGCAATACTGCGCGACACCCTTGCGCACGCGGCGTCTAACGGCCGAGTCCGTGTGCTGCGCCCCACCCCGCTCTTCCGCCTTGGGAGGGCATGCCTCGCCGCGCGACCTCGGACGTCCCCTCCCCCCTGCCCCGCCAGCTGGGTCCCCGGGCCGCGGCGAGCGCGCCCCGCCCCCACGCGGCTCGGCGCACTAGCTACGAGGCCGCCATCGGCCTCGCAGCTCGGCCTCTGGGCATGCTGGCCGGCCGACCGACACCCCCCCCCCTGTGCTTGGGTTTCCACCTAGCAGCATGCAGCCGCCCTGACAGTGAGGCAAGCCTCTGTTGTGCCATTCGAGCTTCAGCTGGCCTCACAATTCTGGGGCCCACGCACCTGTGGCAGGAGCCAGCCCCCCAGCCAGCCCTTGTGCTGGATTTGCTTGATGAAAGTCTCCAGGCCGTCGATCCAGTCATGGTTGCCTGATAAGATTGTGAGTGTGTGTATGTGTGTATCAGGCAGAGATTAGGTGTGTGTGTGTGCGGTGTGTGTGTGGTGTGTGCGTGTGGTTTGTGTGCGTGTGTGTATGAATGTGTTTGTGCATGTGTGCGCGTGTGTTAGCGCACGCCCGTGTGCCGCATGACGTGCATGTGCACGGGTGCACACGCGAGCCTTAATGGATAACCTTTGGTTGCAGTAGCGCTCAACTCAGGGGCCGGCTGCGTGGTTGGTCAGAGCAACCCAGCGAGGGCAGACCGCAGCCAGTCCAGCCAGTCCAACAACCCATGGTGATCATGGACTGGCCGTATTGCCGCAGCTCTGCGCCCCGCAGCTCCGCCCCTTGCCGTCGCCCCGGGCCAGACAGGGTGCGGGTTCGCCCGCGCGCGCACCCCGAATGGCAGAGCCCGAGGCCCCCTCTCCTCAGCCTTCCCGCGCCCGCCTCCGCCTCCGCCCGCCCTTTCATTTAACCCGCAAACCCCTCCCTTTCGTCACCCCGGTGCGCGCCCGGTGCAGCGCCAAAAGCTCCTCCTCTCTCCCCCACCAAAGCTCGCACCCGCGACTGCTCACCAACACCCCAGCTGCCCAGTACGCTGCAAGCACCTGGGCCGCAAAACAACAAACCCCTTCCTCCCTCCCCCTCCCCTTGCACGCAACCAGGGCCTCTCAACAACACCCTCGCTGCCCCGTACCCCAAGCCACACACGACAAAAACAGCGGACTTGGAAAACAAGGCACATTCCGCCCGCCCCCACCCCATCCTTGTAAACAAACACCCACCGGGGATGGCGAAGCAGTCCGGCCCGCCGTACCGCGCGAGCGCCGCCGCGCTCGCCCGCCTGCTCGCGCGCGGGCTCAGTCCGCGCGGGCCCGCGCCGCAGGTCGCCTCCTGGAAGCCCAACGGGCACGGGGGGAGGGGGTGCGGAGAGGAGGAGGACAATGGGTGACGAGGGGAGGGGGATGCGCTAGGCAGTTGCGGCGAGTGCGCGACGAGCTCCGTGGCAGCCCGTGGGGTGAGCCGGATGAGAGGGGCCGGCAGGCGCAGCACAGCTGGGGTTTTGCGTGGATTACGAGATTCGAGATCTGTGGATCTTGGATCTTGCCGCGCAGTTGCGGTTGCTGACCTGGACGCCGTAGGAGGGCGGGAGGTCCGGCTTGTGGACCACCAGGCGACCTGGGGATGAGTCAGGGTTCAGGGTTTAGGGGTGAGTGGGTTGGGTAGGAA
>NW_014010106.1:0-6189 GCF_000611645.1 Monoraphidium neglectum
GGGTGGGAGGCTGGGGGCCGGGGCGGGCCTTGGGTGGCTGCACTGCTGCATAGTGTGGAGTGTCCCCACCAGAGGCAGTGGGGCCTGTTCGAGCGGGAGCGAGCCCGTGGGCACGCGTGCGAGCCCGTGGGGACCAGGGGCGCCGGACAAGGAGCGCAGCTGGCAGGGGGGGCTGGGGGGCACGCTCTATTCATGCTAAGGCGGGCGGACTACGGGGTGGAGGGTGCATGTGCGCTCACTTGCCGCCGTCGTTGCACAGCTGGGTGCGGTACCTTGGATTGCATCGGGGCAATTGAGAGTGCGGGCGGCAGAAAAGGCGTCAAGCGGGAGTGGACCAGGCGCTGCAAGCTTGGCTGCAGGTTCTGACGTACAAATGTTGCCAACAATCCTGAGGGGTGCGTATACGCCCCAGCTGTGGCTGCGTGTGCAAAGAAGTGTCAATCAGGATCAAGGCAGTGCCTGGTTGTATGAGTTCACAGGACAGGACAGTTTGAGGGCCCCTGAAACTGAGCCAAACACACAAGGCGGATGCCTTGTCTCCAGGGGCACAGGGCCGTGCCCACCTGCTGGGGTGTAAAAAGTACTCTGTCATAGAGTGGGCAAAGGGACACTCGGTGCCTCTGGGGCACACGCGCTTCTACAGGGGGTGGCGAGGGCAGGTAGAAGGGGACTGATGGGCAGGGAGGGGACGGTGAGTCACAGCGCTGGTCAACTCGGCCGGTCAAAGGTGCCCTGCGGCGGTCAACGCGCGCCTGGCCGCGACGCTGCGGAGAGGGGGCGGGGTTTGGGGCGGTGCTGCGCCAGCCAGCTGTATGGTGGGCGGCGATTGAGGATTTCAGGGGCCGCCAGAGCCCCTGCCAACGTTCCCCGCCTCCCTGGATGCGCCGCTGCAAGCGCCCCCACCCTCCGGACTGCCCCATCCGTGTGCCCGCGCAGGCCCGCGCGCCACGCCGCCGCCGCGGCCGCCCCTGCCGTGAGGCTGCCATGATCGCGCCGGCGGCGGCGGGTGCTGCCGCACAATCCCTGGGCGCGGCCTGCTCACCGCCTTGGACTCTGGGCAGCAGACTGACAGGTACTGGGTGACCTGGTGGTCGCGGCGCGCCGCGTTCTCCCCCTGGTGCGCGTAAGGGCACGTCCGCCAGTCGTGGCTCGAGCTGCACAGGGGGCATGCAATGGGGGCGGCCGGGGTCGCTTTGATAAGGGAGGGCGAGGGCGGCGCCAAGGGGCCCCGACCACGCGGGCGTCGGCGCCGCTGCTGAGGGAGCACAGCCGGCCGCGTCAATCCCGCCGCCTGGCTGAGCCTGCCGTGCAAATGCAGAATTGCGCGAATTTGTCCTACCTCCTCGGGCACAGCTTTAGCTTGTACACGTTCATCATGAAGTCTTCAGTCTGCTCGCTGGTCCGGATCTCTTTGGGCACATCCGTGTCGCTGGCAGAGGCCCGTTTTGAAGACTTTGACGCTCCTGGGACCCCTGGAGAGCGGCGCCCCTGGGGCTGGGCCCCCGTGGGTGCTGGTTGAGGCATGTGGTCCCTCAAACTTGCTGGCCTCCGGACCGAATGCTCTGACCACGATGTCCCAACTAAGTGGTCCCGACAAGATTGTAATGATCGTAAATACACGTTTTACAGCAGTCCAGAGGCGTCTGTGCGCAGGTAACTGGTGCTCAAAAAATGCGCCACTGTGGACGAGGTGTGTCGAGAGATGTCAACGAAGACCTGTTGTGATGAAGCCATGAAGAGAAAACTCATAGGTGGTATACCGAGCCGGTCCATTGATGTTTCGTCTGTCGGAAAAAGGTTTCCACTCGCGACTTGCCCGATCCCGTTTCGGAGGGGTCCCTCATCTGATTGTCATGTTGAGTCATTACTTTGGGATTCAAAGGATAAGTTGACCAGCACATGCGGCTCGTGCGCGAGCGGGATGTCAGGTGCGAGTGACGGCGGCTGTGGCGGTCAAACTGAACCCCGAAATCCTGCAACTCCCAACTTGGCCGTCATCGCGCCGGCCACCCAAGAAGAAAAATTCAACTCACCAATCACACCATGTCCAATGCGCGCCCAAGTGCCCGGAGTTTATGAGCAGCCTCATCACCGTTGTGGTGACTCATCATTGGGCGCGATGTTCCAAAACATGACCCCCATCGCTCTATAGGCATGTGACACCCATGCACGCAGCCGCACATTGACATCAACTTTCAACAAAATGGAAGCTCAACCGTAGCCGTCGCACCCCTGCGCCCGAGAATACAAGGGCAAGCCGCTAGTGTGACGCGCCCATGTTTGCAGACCGCGGCGCGCAGCCGTCCCGCAGAGGAAGGTCGGCAGGGCTCTGGACCTCAAATTGGAAATCGAACCTGCGTTGGGTTGCACCAAGCGAGAGTGTGAGGCATGGAGTGGAGAAGGTATGATGGCTCGCGGAACAAGGCGGCCCAACAGAGATGCGAGTGTCTTGCGTGGCTGCACGCGCCCGCAGGCCGCCTCGCACAAGCCCACTGGTCAGCAGGTTTAACCACTTTCAAGGGCTGGCAAGCCCGCCCACAGGCGGCCCCGGCGGCCATTGCTAGCATGTCGAGGCACCGGCGCCCGCGGTTGCCACCTAGCTCCTCGCGCCAACACAATCCGGCAAGGTGCCGACCCCCGCGCCCCTCTCCCTCGCGCCTGTCTGGCATGCCCCTGTGCTGCACGTTGGCCCAGCGCCCCTTCCACTCAAAAGGGGGCTGCCCCTGAGCGGTTGGACCGTTGACCACTTCAGCTTCCAGCCTCAAGGCCTGGCTGTAGCTGGTGACCTGCATGAAGGGTGGGGTGAAAGTGGATGGGATTGTCTGGAGGTGGGCTGTGTGCGCTGGTCTGTGTGTGCCTATGTTGGGGGGGGGCGTGCGTGCGCTTGTGCGTCCGCACGCACGCACATACATGTGTTTGCCCGTGTGTGCACGCGATGTGTGTTTTGGAATGCGCGTGTATGGATGCGCGTGTTTGCAAGGAAGGTATAGGAGGAATGACAAGCCAGCAGCAGATCCTCGGGGGGGGGGGGGGAGTGCGGGCAGGAGCTGATGCGAGCAGGCAACCGTGAGGCTAGCTGTTGCCCTGCTGGTTCAAACTGAAGCAAGGCCTGGGCCGGATCAGCAGCCCGTCGCCATACTTAGTCAAGATCAAACTCGTGGCAAGGAGCGCCCCATCGCGCAAACCACCAAAAACAACCAACCAGGCGGTTTCCCTAGTGCATCGTGCCCAGGAGAGATCACCTTGGAATCGTAGCAGCCCTTGAGGACAGGCCCGAAATCGGCACCCTCGGGCGCCAGGTCCCCGCGCCCGCAGATCGCGGCAAACGGCGCCCCCGCCGACAGAGGGTCGTGGCGCCAGTCGTTGTAGCGCATGACGTGCTTGAACGAGGCGACGTCCTTCGCATCGGACTGGTCGCGGCGGAACATCTTTGCACGAGGAGAGATCTGGGGACGAGAGGCAGCGGGTGACACAAGGTGCACCGAGACTGGGCATGAGCAGATGGGGGCGACTGAAGCAGGTCCTCGGCTTGACGCGCAGCTGTGCAGGCAAAGGTCGATGGCGACGCATGAGGCAGTCAAACACGACCTGCTCCTGCCAAGACCTTGACACGCTCACACGCACTTCCTGCATGGGTGCCTGCTTGCAGGGTTTCCACGCTCAAAACGCACACGCGGCACACAAACAGGCGACCCTCGTGCACCACCCACCTGGTATCTCAGCCAGTCTGCTGGCTGCTCGAATGGTGCCCCCATGCGCTCCTTGTCGGCTATGAACTCGGGGTAGCCGCTCTTGTTGTAGATTTTGGGGAAGAATGCCACATTGTAGGACGGCCTGAGGTGGGTGGCGGGGCAGGGGCAAGTGAGGGACAGACCGGCAGGTAGGCCTGGACAGCGCATCCAGCAGTGAAGGCAGTCCTTTACATGGGCCGTGCTGCAGCGTGAAGCGCTACGATTCATTGTGTGGCCCTGTCATACAGCAGCTGCGGCGAAGCCGGCACGCCGCAGGCACGGTGGGCTCAGGCGGCACCCCCCAGCAGCGAGGCTGCCGAGTCAGGCGGCCCCTCGACCCACCAATAGCCTCGCGCCAGCATGTCGGTCATGTCTGCAGACTCAATGATGCCGGGCTGAGGGGTTGGGCGGGGGGTGTCAGGGGTGGGAGGGGGGAAACGGGGAGGGGCAGAGACGTCGCACCGGGAGCCATACAGGGCGGGTACACAGATGCAGCAGGGCGTCGGTCGTCGGTTGTCTCCGGCGAAAACAAAAGTGCCAGCGCATTATGCTGCGGGAAGAGGGGCGCAGCGTCGGGGGCATGCGGTGGCTGCCATGTCGGCGAACGTGCACGTCGGCTTTGGGTGCGCCGCTCGGCCTCACCAGCTGCTCCACCACATGGAACGTCCCGGGCGCCATGTACTTGCCGGGGGAGAACCTGAGCAAACAATCACGCCCCAGGTGGGGATCGAACGTGGGGTTGAGATGCTTGGCAATGCTGCAGCCGGCCAGGCCGTGCTGCCCACTGCGGCTGGACCTAGCGTTGGGCGCCCCAGCTGCAGGTGAGCCCCTGAAAAAATCAGGGGCTGACGGCGGGCGAAAAAGCATGCGGCTCTCCAAAAGGGAGGGAAACCCCAAGACTGGCGGTGCCCATGCCGATGCGCCCTTTGGACCCCACAAAATAATCATCATCAGCGACCGCCCACTTGTTCAGGTCTGTAATCATGTACCTGCGAGCGGCGGCGGGGGTTGTGGCGGGTGCGATTCAAGAGATTGCTCAGGGGATCACACTTGTGGCGTCGTGCCGGCGCCGCACACAGGTTGGTGTAGGGGTGGCACGTTGGCTCGGGACAACGCGGCCCTCGTGCACCCCCAGGGATGGAAGCAACCTTGGGGTCGCCCGCCAGCTGCCGGCCATTGAATGGAGACGCTCCTGAGCTCACGCAGGCGCGCGCGCCAACCCAAGTGCGTATTCAGGTGCACGCGCGCACGCATGCACACATGCACCCTCCGTACTCCTCAGACACTCACACACAGCATTTCTGCAACCCCCAACCGCTGCATTTTTCCCTGCTCACTGGTTGTTGTAGGTGCCGCTGTTGTGGCGCTTGAACAGCTCGACCCATTGCGCGCCGCTGGACGCCAGCAGGTTTGCGGAGCGCACGCGCTGCCAGCTCAGCACGCTCCTGGGAGTCAGCACCTGAAGCCAGCGGCGCGGCCAGCGGCGCGGGCGTCGAGGCAAGGCTGTCAGCAAGCATGTTGAGCTGATCAACGCTTGTAGCCGGCGCAGCGATTGCCTCTGCATTCACAGCCCTGAAAACATGTCTTGACCAGTCGCTGTCATGCCGCCAGCCACACCCCAACAGACTGCCAGCCCGAAACGGATGCCGAAACCCAGGTGATTCGCCATAATGCGGCCTGCCTTGAAGACATCAGGATTATATATGTGGTTTGTCGTCTCCATCACCACCAGCCCGGCATCAGTCATGTACAGGTCATCATCAGAGAACAACTCCCCTGGCAGGGCACACAGCAGCACACGAGGGTTGGGGTGAACATGCGTATTGAGAGCGCTCACGCAAGGGTCTGGCCCTGCCATGTGTACATGCGAGCTGGAAGACACGTGGCATAAGGGCGCGCGTGACCGCTGTTGCAGCTATGCAGATGAAGTTCTGGAGGTGTGCCCCCTTGCCGTTGCGCTGTCCTTCGCCACACGCTCAAAGCAATACGTGCACAGAGCAACCTGGCCAGGTCAGCAGCGGGCACTGTGCATGTGCATCCGCACCAGGGTAGCTGCTGAACGACAGCTTGCGGGAGGCAACGCCCTCGAGGCCCAGGTTCAACTCATAGTGCTTAAAGATGCGGGTCATGGCCATGAAGTTGTCCCTGTTTTTGGGTGGTGGTTTTTGGGGAAAGGGTTGGACGACAAAATAACTTTTAGTAATTGGGTGTGGAGCAAAAACACGTCTCCCAGAATGGGATCTGGCGCCACACGGCTGATGTTTGGGACAACACAGGTTGAAAAGTGTATGCTGGGGCATGTATTACGCTCAAAGGAGGTGTTGTGAAGGGGACAGAACGCGTGCAGCATGGGCCTGATTCGGGTTGTCCTTGGACATGGGAAGGCGACGATAAGCAGCGACCAGCATTACGCGCCAAGAATGACGCCCCGACAATGCCAACCGCTTGGGACCTCTCC
>NW_014010105.1:0-3064 GCF_000611645.1 Monoraphidium neglectum
GGCTTGGCCCGCCTGGGCGCGCGCTGCCGCGCACCGCGGCCGGGCACGCGGCCGCCGGCGTTGCGGCTGCCGCCGCGCGCGGGCGCACGCCCCACTGGCTGCTGCTGCTGCTGCTGCTGCTGCTGCTGCTGCTGCTGCTGCTGCTGCTGCTTGTCGACGCCGCCGCCCCACGACGCACCGCCAGCCGCCGACTGCCGCCCCGGCGCCCCCGCGCCGCCTGCCGCCGCGCCGGCGCCCACGCAATCGTCCAGCGAGCAAACCACGACCCGCAGCCAATCCATGCGCTCCTGCTCTGTGTCCCGTGCCCCCGCCGGCGGCGGCCCCAAGAAGCCCAGGCGGCGCTGGGGCGCCAGCAGCGGCCCGAGTTTGCTCACGAGCACGTCGCGGATCTGCTGGCCGAACGCGCAGACACGAGTGTGGCGCCTGCGCTCGGAGGGCGTGGCCGGCGCCACGCCCTTGGAGTGCAGGAGGTAGTCTAGCGCGTCGCCGTGCTCCTTGCGCAGCGCTGCGGGGGAGGGCGTGCGGGGGTGTGCGGGTGCGTCGGTTCAGCCGTCCGCCGCACGTGCCACGCGCGTAATGCGCGTTTTGGTGGAGAAGGTGCCATTTGTGCAGATGCCAAGACGTGCGGCTGCGGGCGGCGCAGGGAGGTGCCAGCACCCACATGCTGCCACTGCAACACATCGAGCAAGGGCCGCGAAGCGCCCAGCTGGGCCGCCACGCAATCTGATTCACCTGAACAGGCGCCCACAACCTGAGGGTTCAGGGGGACACCTTGCTTCCCGGGTGCTGAAATCGAACCAGCAGCTGGGAAACAGGGTGCCCCCTGATCCCTGATTGCTAAGAAGGCGGCCCGGCCTTGGCCTTGGACCAAGTGCTCTGTCGCTGCCGTCCCAAGCCGTGCCGCCCCCCACCGCCCCGCCCTGGAATCGCCCTGCCCACCCTCGTAGGCGCCCCGCATCCGCAGCAGCTCCCCGCGCGTAACCGCCTCGTCCCGATCAGCGTCCAGGTCAGCGTCCCCGTCATCGCTGCCCTCCACCACGTCGGGCCCGT
Organism: Monoraphidium neglectum; assembly: GCF_000611645.1. Classification (NCBI taxonomy): domain Eukaryota; kingdom Viridiplantae; phylum Chlorophyta; class Chlorophyceae; order Sphaeropleales; family Selenastraceae; genus Monoraphidium; species Monoraphidium neglectum. The sequence goes on from NW_014010105.1 coordinate 1,051, forward strand.
AACCTGGCGCTTGCACGAGAAATCCGCCGCCGCTGCCGCCGCCGCCGCTGCCGCCCGCGCCAACAAACGCAAAGTCGTCGTCCGGCGGCTGCGTGCCGGTGTCCTCCGCGGCGGGGGCGCTGCCGCCGCCCATCGCCTGGCACACCTCCTGGGGGTGGGGGGTGGGGGATGGGGCAGATGTGCTAGTGAGCTGCCTGGGAAGAGATTAGCGGGCGTGACCACGCTGCGCGGGGTGCTGGGGACGCAACGGCGTGTGGCGACTCCGACACCCATCCGGCCACAAAGCGTAGCAGCAGGCGAAATCTGGGGGTCCAAGGCCCCGCCCGCTGCACACACGTACGTAGCGGGCGGGGGCGCCGCAGCGGCGTCGTCGGCGGCTGGCGCGCACCTGCGATGTCGGCGGCCCCGCGCAATCCTCCTCCTCGTCCTCTCCGGTATGGCTGCTGCTGGTTGTGCTGCCCCCGCCGCCGCCCTGCCACGTGGCCCCCGCGCGCCGCACCTGGCCCGACCCCTTCCCGGCGCGCGCGCGGCCGCGCTGCGCCGGGCCCGCGGCGGCCGGCGCGCTGGGGCCAGGAGGTGGGGAATGCTCCCGCCTGGCGCAAGGCGGGGCGAGGGTGGTCCGTAATTAGCGCACGTGGTGGGCGAAAAGGGTATCCCTGGTGGTGGCAACATCTTGGCAACATCTTGCCTCGCCCGCACCCTTTGTTAGATCAACATTTCTCAACAGACCCACAACCAGACATGCGTGTGCAGGCGCCCTTGTATGCTGAACAAGAGCGCCCGACGCCGAGCCCCGACGATGCGCCCCCGCCCCACCTCGTCCGCTTGGCGCCCCTGGCTGGTGCGCGCGCATCGCCGGCCGCCCCGCGCCGCCGCCGTGCGCCCGCCGGCCAATACTCCTCCTCCTCCTCCTCCTCTTCTGCTGACTCCTCCTCCAGAGTGACGTCATCACCCTCCTCCTGCTGCTGCTGCTGCTGCTGCTGTTTCTGCTGTTTCTGTTGTTGCTGCTGTTGCTGCTGCCGCCGGGCTGCAAGCTGTGCCCGCCTCCCAGGCGAGTCGCCGTCGGCTGCGCCCCCTGGCTCGTCGTCTGCGCCGCTGTCGCCGCCCACGGCCCCAAAGTCCCCCTGCGAAAAGACCTCCGTGGGCAGCTGCGCGTGGGTGCGGCGCCTGCTGAACTTCTTCGGCTGCTCCTGCTGCTGCTGCTGCTGCTGCTGCTGCTGGCTCTGCATGCGAGCGCCGGCGCCGTCAGAGTCTGCCCCCGATGACACCAGGTCCACCGCATCCACGCCCCCGCGGGCCCCCTCACCGCCCTGCGAGTCGCTCTCCTCGTCGGAGGTGCCCTCGGGGCCTCCTCCACCGCCCTCGCCCCGCCGCTGGCGATGCTGCCCCGCCCGCCGTAGCCACCGCTGCTGCCGCGGCTGCTGCTGCTGCTGCTGCTGCTGCTGTGGTCTGCTCTTGACGAGCTCCTCCGCCGCCTCTGCCTCTCCATTCATAGCGTCCGCCACCGTCTGCTGGCCATCACGCCAGCCGTCCGCGCCGGCCGCCTCGGCAGCCGCCGCGCCTCCGTGGTCAGCGCCTGCAGCGGCGGCAGGCGCCCTGCCCTGCTGCAGCGTCTTCTGCTGCCGGCGGTTCTTGGCGCGCGTCTCCCGCGCCGCGGGGGATGGGTGCTGCCCCTCCTGCTCCAGCCGCCGCCGCTTCCGCCGCTCCTGCTGCGACGGCGACACCACGTCGCTGTCGCCGCCGCTACCGCTGCCGCTGCCGCTGCCGCCGCTGCTGCCGCCGCTGCTCGAGGTGGTGCGCCCCTCCTCGCCGTCAGGGCGCCATTCCAGCGACTCATCGACGGGTTTTCGCTTGCCCAGGCCCCTTTCGCGATACTCACGGCTCTCGCTGCCGCTGCCGCCGCTGCTGCCGCTGCCGCCGGCGCGTTCGCCCTCCTCAGCGGCCGGCATGCGTGCGTCCGCCGCGCCGTCGCCGTCGCCCGCCGTGGCGCCGTCGTCGTCGGCGTCATCGCCGC
>NW_014010105.1:3587-5430 GCF_000611645.1 Monoraphidium neglectum
CCCGCCACGCCCTCGCCTGCCGCCGCCTCGCGCGCAGGCGAGCCCTGCGGTGCCGCCGCGCCTGCCGCCGCGCTGCCCGCGCCGCGCCGCTGCTCAGCGGCGGCGGCCGCGCGCTCGCGCATGACCTCCTGCTCTCGCGCTTGGCGGTTCTCCCGCTCCAGGCGGCGCCGTGCCCTGGCGGCTTCCTCCGTGGCCCTCTGGTTGCGTATTGTCTCCTGGATGATGTCATAGCTCTCCAGCCACTGGCGCGGACCCAGGTAGCGCACGGTGTACCTGGGGCCGCCAAGGGTTTTTTTGGGTGTGGGCAGGGCGAGGCTTCTTTTGGGGTGGGCAGCGCGCCAGGTTGTCTGGGTGTGGGCAGGGCTGCGGTATGGTGGGGGCAGCGCCATCCGCGACCCTGCCGGGCGCCCAGCGCCGACCACCCCTTTCCTCGCCAGGCACGGCCCCGCCAGGGCATGGGGATGCCTCCCCAAATACACACGCATACACACACACTCTCACAAGAACACAAACACACACACACACACACACACACAACAACTCACACACAAAACAGCCCCCACCCCCCACACGCAGCCGCTCACTCCTGCTTGGTCGGGTCCTCCTCCTCGTCCGCGAGCCGCCTCAGCTCCGCCGCCGCCGCCTCCGCCCCCTCCCCGCGCGCCTGCTCCGCAAGCAACCGGTGGATGCGGCCGCGGATGCAGCGGCGCAGCAGGCTGGCGTTCTGCGGGCTGAACCAGTCGGCGGTCAGGAAGCCGGGGAACGACGACATGGAGGGCCCGGGCGAGGCCACGTCGGGCCCTGGAGGGGTGGTTGGAGGTGACGAGATCGGGTCAACGTGCCCAGTGGCGACGTGGCGTGGTCAAGGGAAAGCACGGAGTGAGGACAGGGGCAGAAAGAAGCAGGGTGATGGCAAAGTTGGAGGTGGCAGAGATGCCCGGTGCGCGCTGTTGCGTGCGGTCGGCACTCACCGGCGCCGCCGCGCGGCCGTCTGTCTGGCGCGAAGAGGCGCGGCTCCAGGCCGTGGCGCGGCGCCGCGTGGGCGAAGAACTCGAGGTAGGCCAGCAGGAAGAGGCCGCAGTCACAGTAGTTGTCCTGGTGTGTGTGTTTGTGTGTACATGTGTTGTGTGTGTGTGCGTGTGTGTGTGTGTGTTTGTTTGATGGGAGAGAGAGCAGGGGGAGGGGGCAGGGTACATGCGTCAGAGCAGGAGACATTTGGTGGGTGAGCTGGGGGTGCTTGTGGGGCGAGCCCGGGGCTTGAGGTGTGGTACAGAAACGCAGACTGACGAGTGCAGAAGATAGATATGTGAATGTCGATTGCGTGGGAGTGTTCGAGTGACAGGTTGGCAGGGGTTGGGGGGGATCGGTGCGGGGGCGTGGGAATGGACAGGGTCGAGTGCTTGAAACGGCGCCGTCTGACGTGGCCACTTAATGAATCGCACAACAGGGCAGGCCCCTTTCCCTGGGCACGTCGGCGGCGGCGACGCCAGCAGGCACGCGCGCGCGTGGGACCCGTGCTCACCTGGCGCGGCAGCGTCTCCACGCGCTTGTCCGGCAGCACGTCCGGGGACAGCTGCACAGGCACCAGCTCGGGGTGCCGCAGCGACCACTCGTACGGCACGTTGCCGCCGCCGCCGCCGCCGCCCGCAACAACCGCCTTGACGCCGCCGGTGCCGCCCTCCGCCCGATCCGCTGCACCGCCATCCCCCTGCGGCGCCGGCGCCGGCGTCGGCTCCTGGGAGCTGCCGCTGGGGCGGTCCGCTGCGCGCCCCTCCCCCGACTCCGCCGCCCCGGCCGCCTCCGCCGCCTCAGCCGCGCGCGCGCTGGCGGTGGCCTTTGCGGC
>NW_014010105.1:5584-6866 GCF_000611645.1 Monoraphidium neglectum
CCGCCTCCGCCGCCTCAGCCGCGCGCGCGCTGGCGGTGGCCTTTGCGGCGGCCGCCTCGCCCTCGAGCCTCTTGCGCTCCCACTCGTGCTGCAGGTAGGAGCGCACCGCCCGGGTCACGGCTCGTGTGGTGTGGCCGCCTGGGGTGGTCGCGGGGCAGGCGGGATGGCAAGTCGGCATCATACACCAAGATACCACAGCGGGGAACATCATGCAGATTGGGCTTGGGCGCGCACTCGAATTGGCAGCCAGAAGTGTGGCGGCAACCAGAGCACTGGGCCCGCCAGAGACGGCCCCTTTGCGAAGGGGCCGGGTCGTGGTGCCCACGGCATCCGCGGCGCACTCTGCGGCCCTGCAGCCGCCTCAAACCCACCGTCAAGGGAGTCCAGGTGCAGCACGCACGCGCGCTTCTCCACACGGGGCCCACCGCCGCCGCCACCACCGCCACTGCCGCCCCCCTCCGCCTCCTCCTCATCGCAGCTGCCCCCGCCGCCGGCCCCCCGGCGCCCCGCCAGCCCCAGGACCTCTACCCCGTCCTCCTCCAGGAAGGGCGCCGCGCCCCCCTCGCCCTCGCTGCCGCCGCCCTCGCTGCCGCCGCCGGCCCCGCTGCCGCCGCCCCCGCTGCTGCCACCGCCGCCGGACTGCTGCTGCTGCTGCTGCTGCTGCTGCTGCTGCTGTTGCTGCTGGCGGCGCGCGCGCTCCTCTAGGGCGGCGCCGATGCGGCCGGGGTAGCAGACGATTGCGAGGGACCAGTGCAGCGCGTCATGGATTGGGATGAAGAGGAAGTCGCAGGCAAAAATGTCCACTCCCTGGGGTGGGGGTCAGGGATTTTGGTGCGGTGTGGGTTATTGTTTTGGGTTCAAGATCTGTGGCATGAGGTGTGTTCGGATTGTGAATCGCGCTGTTGGGTGGGGAGCAAGGAGCATCAGGCCGGTCAAGAACCACAGCTGCAGGCGTCATTGCAAGGGGGTGAAAGGCAGATCGTGGAAGCCCGGGCTCCAAAGCCGCCCGGCAGGGGTTCCATAAAACAAGCACCGCATTAGAATCGCATATGGAGCTGGTCGCCCTGAAGGCCTCAACCCACGCCCGGGTTGCACGCAAACCCCAGGCGCATGAACACCGCAGGGTCGGCCAACACACCATTAGGCCTGAACGCACACGTGGCTCGCGTTTAAACCCAGCAGCAGCAAATCAACAAGCGAGGCCCCGGCCGTTGCTGTGACGTCACCAACACTCATGCGCCCTGCCCCAGCACCCCTCCGTCCCCGCCACCCCTCCCCCCCC
>NW_014010104.1:0-6186 GCF_000611645.1 Monoraphidium neglectum
GCGCAGGTGTGGAGGGGCGCGCCGGTGCCCAGGTGATGCGGCAGTGGCAGTGCGCAAGGGGCGCAGCACCGGGGACGATACACGGCCGCCGAGGCGGCGCGCGCGCTGCGCACGGCGGCGGCGGCACAGGGGAGGGGCAAGGCGGCGGGCGAGGGAAGCCCGCGGGGGGAGGTTCAGGCAGGATTGGCGGGGGGCGCAGCCCGGCGGCGCGCACCCGCGAGGAGGACGTTCTCGATGTTGACAAACGGCAGGCAGCTCCAGGTGTCTATGGTCTTGCGCTTCGACAGCTCAGCCAGGGCCTTGTTGAAGGTCCAGCCATACACGCAGTTCGCCTCGTCGCCTGCACACCGGCAGGGAATGGTTTGAAAAGAGGGGGAGGGTCTTGAGGGGGTGGGGGCGCCGGCGGCTGGACGGAGGAGGGGGGAGAGGCGGACAAGCAGCCGCGGGAGGGAAAAGCTGCGCGCCGCCCTGTGCTTTTTGTGCGGCGAGCGCACGGCCCAGGGCGCTTCGGCCCGTCCTTGGCGCACGTGCATGCCCCGGCGCCTGAAGGGCGGAGGCCTGCCTGCATCTCCCCCCCCCCCTCCCCCGCCCCATGCGCTCACTGTTGCTGCCGCAGAAGTAGAGGTCCCGCGGCGACAGGCGCGGCGTGAGCGGCCCGCCCGCGTTTTTCCGCAGCACCGTCGCCATCGCGGCCTCGGCCGCGGCGGCCACGGAGAAGCTGACGCACTGGGGTGAGGGCGGCGGCGCGGGATGAGACGCCGCCAGGCGTTACCGAGCCGCTGCGCGGCGCGCGCTGAAGACACGTCGCCAACGGCGAGCAGCAGCCGCAGGTGCCTGCGCACACCGGCAGCTGCGCGGTCTGAACGGACACACCCTTGCCGGCGCGTCCCCGAGTCACCCCTCGCCCCTCCCCGCCCACGGGCACCCACGGCGTTGCAGTCTCCCTGATCGGCGGGCGCGGAGATGGGGTTGAAGCCGCCGTTGAGCTTCACGTCGCGGCTGTCGTAAGCCGTCGGCGACGTCGCCAGCAGCAGCGCGTCCCTGGCAGCGGCGTTGTCATACGCCGCGGAGCCGCAGAGGGAGGTGCTCCCCGCGCCGCACGACGCGCGGAGCGTTGTTGTCCAGGCGGCGCGCAGCTTGTCGGCGGACGCCATGGTGGCCGAATAAGTCGTCTGCAGCGCCTGCATGCGCTGGCTGGAGCCGAGATAGCTGGAGTCTTCGGTGCGCAGGCCTTGGGCTGCGCGGGGCGCGGGTCGGTGCGGTGGGGTGGGGAGGGGTGGCGGTCTCGCAGGGTGAAGGGCTCAGGTGAAGGGCGTTGGCCCGTGGCGGGCAGGTGCTGGCAGGCAGTCAGGAGGGCGCAGCTACTATCGCCGCAGCTCTGCCGCTGCTGCGGGCGCCGTCCTGAGCAGCTGATGCCTGGGGACGGTGGTGGTCGGTTTGTCGCATGACGCCACTATTAGTCACGGCCCAGGCTGGGGTAAGTCGCGTGACGCGGGCGTTAGTCAGGGCGCGAACAGCGCCGCTGCTGCATCAGCCGCGCCGCCGCGCCGCGCACCTCTTGCTGATGAGGCTTGTAACAGCACGATGATGACGGCCACAAGCGACCATGCCACCCCTGGCACGGCCATCGGCACAGACATTGTGCCGCCAGAGGCGCCGAGCATGCGCCGCCAGAGGCGCAGCCCGCCGCCGTCCCTTGGGAGCTACTGCTGCTGCGTCCGCGGCCGGGTGGGGCCGAGCCTGGCGCTGTTTCACCGCAACCTTGTCCTTTTGCAATGCGCCGCAAGTGCTGGCACCCTGCTGGGTGAGCGCACTTGCAGGAGGGGCGGGTGCCCGGCAGGCCCAAGGCGCGGCGAGTGTGCACGACAGGCCGAGTGCCGGCCCTGGCAAGTGCAGTGTTGCTTTGAAAAATGGGCTTGACGGTGCCCAGGCGCAGCGGTGCACCGCTAACCACTACGGGCACTGGGCCTGTGTTTCGTTCACCGTGGTGGTTCGGCCCTCTGAGACGGGTGCTGGCGAACGTGAGTTAGAAATATTCAAGCCAAAATGTCCTGGAACTAGGCCACGGGAAGGGATGGGCGTGAGAGCCGTAAGTGAGGATAGAAGAGCCAAGAGCCACTGAGGAGAAGCGGCCTCCCAAATCTTGTGTTACCCTGATTTGGCGGCATGTGTGCCCTTTTGCACGCGGTTTACTAACTGATACCACTGGACAAGCTGTACCTTGAACGCAATTTCATGCATATCGCTGGTCAGCGCGCGGCTGGGCTGGTTGGCACTGGATGACATTGGCACGGACAGCCACCAATCCAGTCAAGCTTAAGGCACAGCGCTCACTGCCAGGGCATGTACGCGGTGTGTCATCGTGCGCGGTGTGTCATGCGTTGTCGGCAAGTGCAGGCAGAAGGGGCTGGCTTGGTGCTGGATGTTAGTGCCAGCAGCCATGTGTCAGGGTTGCGCGACTGGTTACAGAGACAGTATGTATGGGATCATAGTGCAGTTGAATTTCATGTACAGCGTGTGCAACCCACGATTCACGCTCTGGCACCTGTGTGTGCCCTCCGCAACTTTGTTAGGTGCAATCCATCACGCCGCAATGCAGATGGTAACAGCCCGATGTGCGGGCTGGCGAGTGCACCCCCTACACCAAGAATGGTTGCCCAAGTAGCAGGCATGGCAGGCGTGGGGTTTTCGCGAAAGGCTCGCAACAAATGTGGTGGGTGGAGGGGCTGTGCCACAGAGGCTCCCCAACGAATGTACTCGTGGCAAAAGGGGGTAATTCGTTCAGTACGGATGTTGGATAGGTCGCAGCAGCATACGCTTGTGCGTATTTGTTGATTGGCCGATGTATGAGAACTGCGCAGGCAGCCATACAGGGCCGGACAAGACAAGCAGTGCAGCGCGGAGCTGCTGGCACTTATGACAACTAGACATCAGCAGGCCGCTGGCGCTTGCAATGGTTTCTCAGGATCCCATGCAAGGCAGCCCCCTAAGCCTTGGGGGGCGCCACCAGCAGGGGCGACGGGCAGGGCGCAGCGAGGCCCGCCTTGACCGAGGAGATTTCGAAGCTGTTGCACAGCTCGACGCCGGGGAACACCTTGTTCTGGCCCAGGGTGAAGATGGAGTTGTTCTGCATGAGGGACAGGGCATCCTTGAGGTTGCTGAGGACGGCATCAGCGCTCACTGGGTGAAGGGGAATTCGCGTAGGGAGGGTAGGCAGGCGTGCGTGAGAGGGGGGGTTGAGTCGGCGTGCGCGATTGCACGGCCGGCGTGCATGGGTGGACGCAGCGAATGAGCAGTTCGGGTATTGGGGTGCTGGAATAAGGGGCGGGGGAGGTCGTAATGCGTTCCGCTCCCCGCATTGGCACCCACTGGACCAGGGGCCTCTCGCGCACGCGCACCTGAGGAGGCCTTGGCCAGTTTGGCGGTCTTGTTGCCCATGAGCGCGACGGACGCGTTCAGGTCAGTCCACTGGGGGGCGCTCAGCTGCGCCAGCGCGCCGCCCTCGGCGGCGGTCTGCAGCGCGTACAGCGTGCTGTTGAAGTCGCCGACCATGTCCTTGGACAGGCCGGTGAGCCCCTTCTCGTAGGCGACCAGGTTGTCGCCATCGATCTTGGAGGGGGAGAAGATGCCCTGGGCGAAGAGCGCGGCGACGCCCAGGCCGACAACGAAGAGAGTGGCCACCCAAGAGGCAAACTGCGGTAAGGGGGGGGGGCGTCAGGGGGGATGGGCCGAGTTGTCGGATGACTGGAGGGGACGATAGCAGGCCATGACCGCAACAGGGGGCAAAATTGCATGTGGCCGGTTGGGCTGGGCTGGATGGCACGAAGCCCCGCAGAGAAGCAGTGTTTGCCTGGGCAAGCCTTACGGAAAGGCTCACAATACACCCCTCACAGCACAAACCTGCTTGCCGAAGTGCCTCCATTTGACACCCTTGGTGGCGCCCTCCATGATGCTTGCGACCTAACGATGCCGCCAGTGATGCACTGAGAAGAAGAGGTGGGCAGGCCCAGCTGGGACGCGACCAGGATCACAAGCGCGGTCGCCAGCTCAGCGCAGAAGCCGCGGGAGGGGGAGAGCTTGGCCATCATGGTGCCCATGGCCCGGGTGACATTGTAGCCGTAGGTGGCCAGGCCAACGACGAGGGAGAAGGCACCCAGGACGACGCACCAGATCTGGGACTGCACGGACTTTTGCTGTGGGGAGCAAGGGGCGCACAGGCAGCAGCAGCACGGGGGGTTCCAGGTGTGTGAGCGGTCCACAGCAGCAGGGGCCATGCGGCTCTCGCGTGGCCCAGACCGCCGACATGGCATGGCCTCAATGGCAAGCCCGGCCTTCATCTAAAACGGCAAGGCGACGGGGCGCGGGCGCGCGTCCCTGCAGTGGCCTGTGCACTCCGCCGACCCACCAGCTCGCCAGTCATATAGATGTCGTAGATGGCAGACAGCGGCCCGGCCATGAACCCGACCTCGCCGGCGCCGTGGGCAAAGATCACGGCAATGGCGGAGAACACCTGGAGGTAGCCAAACACGCGCTCGGTGGCGGGGTCGAACTTCTCGGCGTGCGCATGCATGGCGGCGATGACCTCGTCCTCCTCCACCACCTTGTGGATGTCAACGCTGGTGCCGTGGAGGGCCGCGGTCTTGGCGCCGTGCAGCATACGGCGGAACCTGCGGCCCCCAGGGGAGGGGGAGGGGATGCGCGAGTGGCGTGAGTGGAGGGATGGGCGCCGGGGATCCCAGGGTGCAGCCCACTGGGAGGGAGGTGTCGAGCAGCAGAGACGGCACAGGTGGTGAGCATGAGCATGCATAGCATGGCTGGCGCAGCAAAGGAGCGTGCGCGCATTGGTCTGAAGGAGTCGTGGGGCTGGATGGCAAAGGGCGTGGGTTGTTGGCAACGGGCGAGGTGCACCCACCAGGGCAGCTGAGACGCGTCAAACTCGGCCACTTCCTCAACCTTCTCAGCAGCCTTGGGGCTGAGGTGGCAGCGTGGGCGGAGGGTAGAGGGCAACCAGGGGGCGGAGTCGCAGTCGCATCAGTGTGTAGATGAGAGAGACGTCATGGCAAGCGAAGCCACACGAGCGAGCAAGCGCGAGTGCCGTCAGGGCTGGCAATTTGCCCGGAGCAAGCGTCGCACACTCACTCCTTGGAGGCAGCCTCAAGTGCTGCGGCATCTGCGGCCTCCTTGGCAGCGGTGGCGGCGGAGCGCTTGCGCAGCAGGGGGATGACCACAACGGCGGTGAGGAAGCCGCAGCCGGCCGCGATGATGGCGGACACCCAGGCGGCCTTGTTGGTGGGGAAGTCCGCGCCCAGGGTCTTGGCCGCACCCTTGGTGAAGACCTGCGGGGCCACACACAAGACATAGTGCGTGAGGACCAGAGAGTTCTTTGAGGCTCAGGGGCTGGCTCTTCGGGCACAGCACCTTGGGACCCACGGTTCTCCACATGCTGTCTTGCAAGCCGACCCTGGACGTGCCACGCATCCCGATCAGCGACCAGCGCAGCGGCCGGCCCACAGGCGTGACCTCGGATCACATGCAGGGGGGATTAACGCCGTGGTGGTGAGGGGAGAGTGAAAGGACCAGGGCAACTCACGAAGAACACGTTGATGAAGGTGGTGATGATCACGGCGATGGGCAGCACCCAGTATGCCAGGTTGTAGGAGTTGGCGCGGCGCAGCACGGCGGTGCGCACGATGTAGAAGGTGATGGCGGAGGCGAGGCCGGTGAGGATGGGGGAGAAGAACCAGGACAGGATGATAGGCACCACGCCCTTGACCGGGGGGAAGGCTGCCGGGTCGGGGGTGGCCCACTGGACGGCGCCACCGCCGCCGTACACGAGGGCAAAGCCGATGATACCGCCGACTGCGGGCGGTGAGCAGGGGCGGGGCAATGGCTGCTGGGTGCAGGGCCGCATCAGGAGGGGTGTGCGCAACACATAGCCCCAGCCCCAAGCTGAATGCCCCCTGGTCAGCCTGCAGCGGCGCTGCAGCTTGGGTACCATGGACCAGCTGTTGGCGCCTTGCCGACTTGGGGGGCGCAATGATCGGCCGTGCGACTCACTGATGGTGTGGGTGGACGAGACGTTGTAGCCGGCAAAGCTGGCAATGGCCAGCCAGATCGTGCCGACGCCCAGGGCGCACACCATGCCATACGCGTAGATCTCGGGGTGGGCGGCAAACACCTTGGGGT
>NW_014010103.1:0-1326 GCF_000611645.1 Monoraphidium neglectum
GGGTGTCACTTCCTGGTAGCTGCATTTCGAAAGCATCTCCTCCTCTATCGCCGCCGCCGCTGCCGCCACGGCGTCCGCGTCCGCGTCTGCTGCCGCCAGGGGACCAGGGGCGGCGCCTGGCGCCGGGGCCCGGCCGGGCGCGGCCCTCAGACCGCTGTCGGCCCATGCAAACGCGTCCCACCAGCCGCTGCCGTTTCGATTATGGGGCCATGCCTTGCCAACCTCAAGTGCCGCCTGCGGCGGCCGTGACGCCCCACCCCGGCTGCTGCTCACATTCGCCGCCGGCACCCCGCCCGACTCTTTCCGAGTCAGGCGCGATGTCACACCCTCGCCACTCCGGGCCGCCGCCGTGTCACCCTTGCCTCCGCCAACCCGGCCCTCTGTGCTGTGCGGCCGCTGCTGTTTTGCTGCCGTCTCGTTCAGCCAGTGGTGCTGCTTGTAGTGCCGCGTGTAGTGCTCCCTCAGGACGTCATCGGGCGGCCTGATCAACGACGTCACCCCAACCTTGGACAGCTCTGCCAGGATCACGTCATAGAACGTCCCGAGGTTTTCAGGGGACGTCAGCAGGGTTTGGACGATGACGGTGGGCGAGCCGCGGCACGTTTTGAGGGCTGACGTCATCATGCGCTCCCAGACACTCAGCCAGGCGTCTGTGGGGCGGGACAGGGATGGTTGCGGTTGGCGTTTGACATGCAGCATTGACAGGGGCAGGGTATATGGGTGTTGCGGTGTTCGAGGGTGGAGGGAGGGGCAGGGTGCGGCCTCTCTACCAGGGCACGGCACAAAACGCCACCCTCAAAACCTCGGGTCTGGCGCGCCCTGGACCGCACCATCAACAAAGCTGCGGCGCCCTACCCAGCCCTGGTCCAATGTTGGTCAGCACCGTCCACATGCAACATCTTCTCCCGACGCCCCCGCCCACCGGCACCAAGCTTGGCAAACACGCCCTTGTTGGCATGGTGCGCCAGGCGCAGGGCGACGCGCGCGGGGTGGCGGTACACGATGACGCACACCGGCGATGACATCAGCTCCATCCACATGCTGCGGTATATGCGGTAGGACGGCACCGCGGGGGGAAGGTGAGTAAGGGAAAGTCTGGGTGGCACCGTCTGGTGCGCACATGTGTGCCAAACTGGTGTGGTGCGATATGTGCGCTGTGGGGTAGGGTGGGTGTGCCGAAGGGGCCTCCTTGATATGCAGGCGCTGGGCTGGTCAGCCGCAGTTTTTCAGGGGTTCTGTTGGTGGATAAGGTTGGGCTGACCAGAGTCGATGAGGCATGTAGAACGAGCCTTGTCAGGGGCTTTGCCCCAGTCCCTGGATAGGGGG
>NW_014010103.1:2188-7045 GCF_000611645.1 Monoraphidium neglectum
GGGGGGGGGGGGGGGGATACTGCAGCCAGCCCGCCCGCTCACCTGCCAATGAAGCAGAGCCTGGGGTCCTTAATCAGCCAGGGGCCTGCACGATGAGAGGTGTGTGTGTGTGTGTGTGTGTGTGTGTGTGTGTGCGCGCGTGCGCGTGCCTGTGACAACGACAACCTAGCAAACAGACACTATGCCAGGTGATAAGGGGAGAGATCAGGTGCGGCGGCTGGTAGGTGTTTGCGCCCCTGCCTTCACCCTTTCCCGCGTTAGACTTTTTTGCCGCCACTGCAGGAACGTGCCAGGCGAAGCAAGGCGGTCGCAGGGGCATCTTCATACAGGACGGCGGGAGGGGAAATGCAGGGCCCCTCCACATACAGCAAAGAAACGCTCACAGTACTGGTCCATGTCGTGGATGATGGACGAAGCAGCTTCCCGGAAGGCGGCCCCCTCAGAGGGCAGCACCAGCTTGGGGTCGAACCCCGCGCCGATCCAGGTGGGGTGCAGGGGGTCTGCCATGTTACGGGTGGGCGGACGCACAATCGGTGCTAGGTTTGTGGCGGAACCTGGGATGCCACACTGTTGAGGGGTTGCATGCGGTTGAAGGCTGCTCAAACCTTTCGATTGTGCCCGTCAGTCTCCACCGGGAAGCCTGCCCTCCGGCCACCAAATCGTGCACCCCTGCAGCCCGCGGACGCCGGCGCAGTCGTGCGCACGTGTGGGCGTCTGCATGATGCGTGCCAGTGCCAAGTCGACCCACAAAGGGGCGCACCTGTGTGGTGGGCTGTCAGCTGATCGTTCAAATGGTACACATCGGTTCGCTCCCACCTGGTTGTGGGCAAACGTAATGGTGGAGTTCTTCCGGTTTAACTGCCAATTTTGATAGTAAGGGCCTTGGCTGCAGCGTTGCCTGCAACCACGTGCAAAATCCTGCAGCAGAAGCACCGACATGCTGCCAGGGGAAACCCCATGGCGGGCTGCGGCGGCAGCGGCGAGGGTCGCGGCAGCGGCGGCGGGGCCGGCGGGGGCGGCAGCAGCAGCAGCGGCAGCAGCAGCGGCAGCGGCGGCGGCAGCGGCGGCAGCGGCAGCAGCAGCAGCGGCAGCGGCGGCGGCGGCAGCGGCAGCAGCAGCGGCAGCAGCAGCAGCAGCAGCAGCAGCGGCAGCAGCAGCGGAAGCGGCAGCAGCAGCAGCCCCCGCCCTCAATCACCACTTGAGCTTGTTGTGTTTGCCTATGGCCAGCTGGTCCGGCCGCCCCGCCCACACGCCGGCCAGGGTCAGCAGGCGCGCCACCATCGAGGTGCCGCTGTTGTGAAGCCCCAGCACCAGCAGCTGCCGCCCGCACGTCCCATTCAGGCGGAAGGGGATGCGCGAGTGGTTGCCGTACACAGCCTGCGGGCGGCGCGCCGATAAGAGGGAAAGGAAGTACAAGGCGTTGTCGGCCAGCGGCGGTCAGCCATGCGCCACGTGAGAGGTCGCACCACACGGGGCCTCCATCGTTGCGCGATCGCTCGGTGGTACGAGGGGCATGGGGCGTGCCGCGCCTCGCGCGCGCGTTCTGCTGCCCCGGGGGCCGATTGAGCAGCTGGGGCTTGAAGAGCCAGCATGCCCTAGCGCGCGTGCTGGATCCAGCGGCAGCTCGCCTGGAATTTGCATGACGCGCAGTACGACGTTGGGCGGCGGGCCCCCCAAAACAGCCCGTCGAATCCTGATCCAGTCCCGCCGCCCGCGTCCGCCGACGCCAGCTGCCTCTCCAAACGGGTGTGGTGGAGCGCCGCACCGGAGAAGAACGCGAGGGTGGCGGCCAGCAGCAGCGCCGGGAGGAGCCGCCCCAGCGCCGGCCGGGCGGCGAGGCGGCGACGCCAGCCCTGCCCGTGTGGGGGCGCGTCGCCCGCTGCATAGTGGGCGCTGCGGCGGTCGCCGTTGCTGCCGTTTCGGGGTCTGCCGTTTGGCTGCAGCAGCTGCCTGGCGCCGCCCTGCCAGACGAAGTTGAGATGGTCCTGCGGCGGCAGCTGCGCCATGCCATCAGGCCGCGCAGCGCGATCCACCGCGGCTGGCGTCAGGGGCGCCTGGGGCGCGCGTGCGCGCAGCGGTGCGACGCCCCTGCGGCTGCCTCAGCGTGGCTGGTGACTCTCAGCGCTACAATAGCATGTCGGTTGTACTATACACTGTCGTACACACTGCGGGTTGAGATGGCCCGTCAGTTCGTCCGAGTTGGGTTTCGGTTGATCTGCAGCTCGCCGAGCCTCGTGCTTCACAGACAAATGACGTTCAACTCATGTCCTGTATGCAAGGCTACGAGGCTATGATTACCCTCTTTGATTAGCACTGGTCACTTGCGGTCACCTGTCGGCCAAACTCTAGTGGGGCTCGCCCGTTGGCCGGTGTGAGGCAATGCTGGCAGTACGGTGAACTGCACGTGCTGTTGTTGTTGATACGAGTCCCGGTGGAACGGGTGATTCTGTGATACGAGTCCCGGTGGAACGGGTATGGGCAGGGATAACGCACTCGCTTTTTGCACTCCGCTGCTTGCCGCACACTTGTTCCTTTGATACCCGGTGAGACGGTGACGGCCGACTACGACTCCAAGGTAGTTGAGGTATAATTCTATCTGTTGCGAGAATGCTAGGGCCAACTGGTTGATCATGCATATACCGATGTGGTCTGACCTTGGCTGCACTCACTGTCACCTCCACACTGCGAACTGCAACCCAAGCCTGCGTGCCTGCCATCCACGTGCACGCCATTATGCCTGTATGCTTTAAGTGCGCGTGTGCAGCTTCATGGGCTTTTCGGTGGCCGCAGCTGCTCTGTGCACCGGATTTGTGCGAACATATCACATAAAGACACACGATCCTCGCATTGTTGTTGCTCTCGCGCAGCATATGCTGGTTCATCCCGTTCATTGAAGCCAGATGCCACTGCAGCACCCTCGACCAGTCGCGCAGAGTAGTCCAGACCCTGATCCAGACCAACAGACTCAGAGGGGGGTTCCGCACAGGTCACCCCTGCCGCGGCTGCTGGCCCTGCTGTGCTGCAGCCGACGGACGACAATCCGCTCCTGAAGTGTGCGCTGCGCACCGCTGTTGGCTGGTGCACACCCTGCTGCGCTGCAGCATCCGCGCGTTTGTGATGCCAGCTTTGTCTGTCTGCCTCCAACACAACCTGTGTGGCTGCCAGACGCGCCACCGCAGCTGCTTGCAGTACCCCTGCGAGCATGTGCGCCGCCAGCTGCTCCAAAGCAAAAAGACTACTGGTGTGTTCGCATGTTTCTTGACACATGGTCACATGGTGGGCACGCTTCACCTAACTACATGCGTGCAGGCGTAGCTGGCAGAGCTTGTTTTCCTGTGGGGGGCAGCCACCATAGCACCTGCTGCCTGAGGGACATTGTTGTGCCTGACAAGCTTCTGTTGCTGCTTCTGCCACGTGCTCAAAACATGTCACACTGTTACCCATGTGATGCCCTTAGATGAAGCCATTGCTTGCTGCAGGCACCAACAGATGCAGGCATGCAGGCACCAGACCCACATCATCAGTGCCTAGCTGACGTTGCATGTGCTGAAGTCGCCCTTGCAGCTGCCGGTGCATAAAGGGGACACAGGGAATTAGAAGCTCTATTTCAGCTTGATCAGCACCACTTTTCGGTTGTGTCATGCGTCCTGTGCCACCCAAGGAACAACTGCATGCTGGTTGCAGTCACCACAGGTGTCCAGGTGCCCTCCTGCACTCTGCAGCACAAGGCCTCAGCCCGTGTTGAGGATTGAGGGCGTATCATAGCGTTGATAGGTCCCTTCCTATACTTTTTCGTAACTCAGAAAATGGCGAGTCTCTGTCGTTCATGCGGCACACAACGCGCGGTGGCCAGCACTTCCGGACAGTCGTCCTTCTTGCCACTCGTCACTCCATGTCATACGGCGAAGCAGCGCTCCACAGACGTGAGGGGTAGCGTGGATGCCTTCGGCGCAGCTGCGCCCGCAGCGGCTGCCCCGCGCTGCATGCCGCTGTTCGGCCGCGCGCGGCGCGCGCCGCGTGCGGCTCGCGCCGCCGCTGCTGATTTGCAATCCCAGCAGCAGCAGCAGGAGCAGCAGCAGCAGCCGATCCCTGACACCCTCGGCGTCGTCATCGTGGACCACGGCAGCCGCGCCGCGGCCTCCAACGACATGCTGCTCGAGTTTGTGCAGCTCTACAGGGCCACCACGGGGCACGCCCTCGTGGAGCCGGCACACATGGAGCTCGCGGAACCCACCATTGCAGACGCTATAGGTGCGCCCCTCATCCGCCACACCCTGACTTCCGTTGCACCCGTGGCAACGCACCCGCCCCTGCACGGCCGCATGCAACGCGGGGCGCCGCCCTTGCCGGCCGCCGACGCCGCAGGCCCCACTCCCCCTTGCGCCCCTTTTGGCTCGCTCCCGTAGGCCGCTGCGTGGCGCGGGGGGCGACACGCGTCGTCGTGGCGCCCTACTTCCTGTCGCGCGGCCGCCACGTGCAGAAGGACGTGCCCGCGCTGGTGGCGGCCGCGGCCGAGGCGCACCCGGGAGTCCCCTGCACTGTCGCGGAGCCCATAGGTGGGCGCCCCGCCTGTCGGCACTGCAAAAACGCGGCACCGCGGGCCCCAGGCCGCCGCGAACGCCCGCCGGCCGCCTGCTGCTCCACCAAGCGTGTCGCGGTGCCGCCGCCTGCCGCAACGCCCCGCTTGTGCGCCGCCCCGACCCATCCGAGACGCCAATCTACGCAAATCCTGACAACCCACCCTGCTCGATTACATCAATTGGATGATCTGCCATCTCTAAAGTATTGTTCATCGCTGTCTAATCCATGCAGGCATTGACCCCCTGATGGTGCAGCTGATCTCCAGCAGGGTGGCAG
>NW_014010102.1:0-6179 GCF_000611645.1 Monoraphidium neglectum
ACGCAGCGGAGGGGGCCGAGCGGCAGCTGCGCGCGGGCGGCGGGCCCAGCGGCGGCACCGGCGAACGGGCGCGGCAGCAGCAGCAGGAGCAGGCCTCGCCCGAGGCCACGGCAGGAGCGGCGGCGGCGGAAGACGGGGAGGTGCAGCAGCGGCAGCTCGAGCGCCTGAGAAATCGCCAGAAAGGATACAAGCAGTTCCTCCGCCAATATGAGGGCGGCTTCGGGGGCCCCAAGGCGGCGGCGCGGATCGGATCCGGGATCGTCGTGCGGAGCGACGAGGCGGCGGCGGCTGACGAGGAGGGTGGGGGCGCCGCGGACGCGGTTCGAGCGGCTGAGGCGGCCGCCGCCGCGGGCGCGGCGCCAGAGGCGCGGCAGGAAGGTGGCAGTAGCCGCGATGGAGCCGCCGGGCAGGCTTGACGGCCGGGCGCGCGGCTGGTTTTGCTGTTGCGTCACGTGCGGATTATGGGAGTTGTTTTATGCGCTGTCTTTGTTACGCCCTCCTCCCCTGGCCCCCAGACTGAATGAATATACCCTACACTTCAGCAAGCCTTGCAAATTGTAACTCGCGCAAATTCCGGCACAGGACCGGTCCAGGGGGGCAGGGGCATGCGGTCCTGCAGCGACTGATCAGCCAATCGGCAGACGCTTGGTGCGCCAAGGCTGGTCCCTCGACAAGCCCTGAAACCATCATTTGCCGCTGGGCAGGCGGGTAATCAAAAGCAGCCAGCCGCCTACCCGAGCAAGACGGAATCCTCCTCATACCCCGCCGCGATTTCGGCCGCGCAGCACCAGGCGCTGCCGCTGCGCTCATCAATTCCGAGCTCCCCACCGCCGCCGCCGCTGGCGCCCGCGAATCCCGCCAGAAACTCCACCCGCTCCGACAGCCCGCCACTGCCGCTGCCGCGGCTGCGGCCCGTGTCTTCCCAGCAGCACTCATCGCCCCAGCAGCACGCGCTTCCACCGCCATTGTGGCCGCGGCCGCAGCCGGCGACGTCTCCCTCCTCCTCATCCTCCTCCTCCGCGCCGTACTCCCCCTCCTCGCCTGCATCGTCCCAGCCATCGTCATATCCGCTCTCGCTGCCACCGCCGCACGCCGCCACCGCGCCGCCGCCGTTGCCCGTCCAATCATCCGCCCCCTCTGCGGCCCGGCCGCCGCTGCCTGTCCCACTGCCCTCGCACACCCCGCCACAGCGGGGTGACCAGAGCCCCCGTTCCAGGAAAGCCTCGTCAGACGCCCCAAGCAGGGCGCCGCCGCCACTGCGGCCGCCGCCGCCGCCTGCACGCGCCCTGCTGGCATGCACCGCCGCCGCCGCCTGCTGCAGCGGGCCCTCACCGCCGCCGGCGCCGCAGGGCGGCCCCACCAGCAGCTCTGACGGCCGCAGCGGCAGGAGGCAGCAGGCGGAGCCCATCAGATCCGGAAGGGTGCGCTCCGCCTTGGGGGCCGTGGCGACCGGCAGGCGCGAGGGCAGCGTCGCCTTCGGCTGTGACAGCGGACAAGTTGGGCGGGCGCGCTGCTCCCGGGGGTTGACCCAAATGTCGGCCTCTCCACACGCCTGCCGGCGCGCCTGCTGCAGCTGCTTGCTGCCAGTGACCGTTGTTGCCTCGCGCACGCCCTTCATTGCTGCCGCCGCCGCCGCTGCAGCTTTCATTACCAGTGGTTTTGGTGACGGGGTGTTGTCCCTGGGCCCTTGAGCCTGCCTTGCTGCACCTTTGCCGCTACAGTTCGCAGCCGCGGATGCCTGTAAGCGCACCACGGCGCGCCCCACCGCCGTATTTCCGGGCAGGCGCGCCTGAACAGGAGTGCTCTGACCCCGGGGCGCCTTGCCGCCAGCTGTCGACGGTGCCTTTCTGCGGGGGTGAGCCCGCGGATGCGGCCCGCCCGCCCACCAAGCGCTCGGCCTTTTCTCGTACTGCTGCTGCTGCCGCTGCTGCTGCTGCTGCTGCTGCTGCTGCTGCTGCTGCTGCTGCTGCTGCTGCTGCTGCTGCTGCTGCTGCTGCTCCATCCGCCGCGACCCAGCCAGTTTTCCTGCTGGCGGGAATGCCGCAGCCTTGCGCGAGCGGACCGGCTTCGGCGGCGGTGGTGCTGTGCTGCTGTCCCAGCCGCCGCTGTCACGGACTGGCTTGGCCCTGGCAGCCGATTCTGTCAGCCACCACGATTCGTCCCAAAGCGGTCTCTGAGCAAGCGTTTGCACCCGTGACCGCCTGGCTTGAGTGCTGCCACTTTTGGAGATATGACCACCAAGAGCCGCAGCAGCTCGCCTGGATTGACTGCCAGAGCTCGAGGTTTTGGACCCTGCAGTCACATTATTTGCTGACCCATCAGCGCCATCTGTGCCTCTTTTTACGTCTGTTGCACATTTTGTATAGAAATCCACAACAGAGAATTACGTAATTTTTTATGGTATACCATTGGCTTCGTCTATGGTTTGTATTAGGCCTGACAGCATGCGCGTACAGTATGCAACGCAGCAGCGCGCTCTCTGCTTCTGCACACAATCATGGCACCAACGCGTGATTGCCAACTCACCGTCGACAGTGGTATCTTTTGTGTCGGCATCCATGCCAACAGCTCCTGGAGCATGCCATCCCACGCCTGGGGTCCAAACCATCGCCCCATCAGCGCCCCTAACGCCACCGCACGCTCGGCGCACTGTTGCACGCGCCCCTTGAAGCTTTCGCTGCATCAAGCGCTGGAAGTTGGCCTCTTCCCATCGTTGTAGAGCTGGATTGATGTGGTATTGTCCACGTCTCATCGCGAATTTTAACGACAGGCTATTTCGCGGTTGACCAAACACGCAAGCAGCAGCACGCCTGATCGTTGCGTTGTATCGTTATATAACGTCAAGTTTTGCATACAATTGGACTTGGCAGCTACCTTTTTGTGTGACAAGGGAAAATGCATGAAGTTATAAAGAGAAACTGCCATGCTGCCGGTGCAGAATGATGTCAAGTTCGAACCCTGCAAGAAGGACACCCTCAGCCGCAGGTCTGGAATCGTAGCAGGATATTCACCAGTACAGCAGCTTTAAAGGTATTTCCTGGGGCCTGTGCTTGCCATCACCCAGTCTGCCCAGGCATTTGCACACTTCAACAAATGGCATGTGCAGGAGCGAGCAGGAAGGTGCCGTGCAAACGTGTTTGATGCCCTGGAGCCCCTCATGGGTGCCGCTAGGTAGTATCTGCTGCTTCAAAACCTCCCGTGGGTTTCACAGGTGTGCCGTGAACGTTGCGCTGCATTGAACATGCACTGCGCTGCCCCGTGGCCGTGCCTCCACGCAAGTGTGCACCAAGCCGCCAAGGCCCCCTGCCGACGCTCCATTTGTTGGTTAGAGAAACGCAGCCACCTTGAAGCGCTCACTGGTTGTGTTGGGGCAGCTGCAGAGGGTCGACGATGGTGAGTATGCAGGCAGGCGATGCGCCCCCAAGCACACAGCGCATATCAGGGCAGCAAGTCCTTTGGGCTTTCAAAGATGTCGGTCAACTAATGCTGGGTAAAAATTTAAAAAGCGTACTTGATGTATTGGGACTTGGGACAGGGGAGGAGGGCGTGTGGCTTGGTGGACTGTGGCGGGCTCCGCATTGCGGGCGCTGCGTTGTTCACAAGCACATTGCACTCCAGGTGCAGCAAGACATGTATGATGCTGCGGCTCATCAAAACTTGCTATTTTGTAAGTCCTACGCACTGGTCAGCACGTGGGCGGCTGGCATACAAGCGCAGTTCCACATGCACCGTCGCGTCCTGCTGCGGCACCGGGCGACGTGGCGGTAGCAGCTCGGGCTCACGCCAACTGGGCCGCCGGCCCACACTCATGCCATTCGGCCGATTGCGAAAACTCAACACATAACCTCAAAAGACGCGTAAGAAACAGGGATGAGGTCTCCTGGCGCGGCAACCGTACTGGGTGTCGGTGCAGCGGTGGCCACGGGCATCGCGGCGGGGGTGTATGGCTACGATCAAGTTACCAAGCGTATGCCTCGCTACAGGCAGCAGAGGGAGCTGCTCCTGGAGGTGGGACCCGCGGTCGAGGGGTGGTTTGGACCCGAAATAGCCCTCGGCAGGGGCCTAGATCGTGCTTTTGGACCTTGCAGACATGAAATAATTCATGTGGAGTGCTCTGGTGTCTGGTTACCGTGTCGTTTTGCGTTGGACCAAGCTGATCTCCTGCTCCCTCGCCGCCTGCAGTATGAAAAGGCGATGCTGCCCCCCAGGAAGGATCTACAGGGATTGGAGGACGATATTGTCAAGCAGGTGCGGCGCAGCGCGGCGCGCGCCCTGCTGCTGCCGCTGCTGCGATGCACTAGGGGCGCGTGTATCTAGTCAGCATGCCTGTGCCGATGCGCGCTGCCGCATTCGCCCGTCGCAACCGCAGATGGAGGAGGGCATGCGAAAAGTTAACGGGAGCACCGTTATGATGCTGCCCACCTACGTGCTGCGGCTGCCCACTGGGTGCGGTGTCCGGTCAACATGCAGACCTTTGCTCGTTTGGCCTTGCGGCGCTGTGGGGTTCCAACAGACCTCGCTTCTGGTGATGGTCAGGCGCTGCGTGCCTGCTCAGAACAGCCTGGCTGTGGTCTTACCGGCAAACTTTCTCACAGCAAGACGCTTCATTGACCAAGCCCGGCCTGCCGCATCGCTGTGCCCGCCCCCCAATACCCGGTGCGTTGGCACCCCGCAGCCAGGAGCACGGCAGCTGCTATGCCCTGGACATCGGCGGCACAAACTTCCGCGTGATGCACTGCCAGCTTTCCGGGGAGCATGGCAAAGTGGTGGGTGCCGGGAGGTGCCACGGACTGGGCTGGCTCGCTTTGGCAGGCCGATTGCTCGGCAGCTTCTGACCAGGACTGCCGGGCCTGCGCTGGCACGTTCCAGAAGTCTCAGGACGGAGCAGCCGATGGAATTGGTGGAGGCAGACTCGGCGGAGCGTGATGGAGCTCGTGCAGATTTCGCTGGGCGGTGGCAGAAGCGTCGCCGTCAGCGGTCCAATCGATGCGCAGCTCTCAAGCACCTGTTACCGTAGTGTGGCGTCTGGAATGCCACGCCCTGCGGCTCAGGTGGTTCGAGGATGGCAGGCGGATCAGCAGCATCTGCAACGTCGCGGTCTGCAGCAGCAGCAGCAACAACAACAGCAGCAGCGGTAGCAGCAGCAGCAGATTTCATGGACGGCCAGTGACATCTCCAGCTCCCCTCCAGCTCAGCTGGCAGCGCTCAGGCCCACCCAAGCTGGTCACCCCCTCATCAGCCCGATGTTCGCCTCGTATCAAACCACCCAATCCCAAACGCACCTTGCAACCTCGCCAGGAGGGCACGGTGATGGAGCAGATGGCCATCCCCAAGGAGGCCTACACGGGCAACGCCACACTGCTCTTCGACTTCCTCGCCAAGGTCCTTGCCTTGGGGTGGTGACTAAGCCGATGGGGACTGTCGTTGACTGCCCATTGGTCTAGAGCGGCAAGATGGCGCCGTTGTGAGCGGCTGTACCTTACTAGATTGCAGCGGGCGACGCGCCGCTCGTATGGCAGGCTGCAGAAGCAGGTCCAGGCGGTTCGACCGAGCGCGGCAGCATGTGAGACGGCTCGGCCCCACATGCGCACCTCGCATTCCGCCACCAAACCACAGTGCCTGAAGGAGTTTATTGAGCGCACCAGGACGCCCGAGGACGCGGTGAGCGGCGGCGCCGCGTGGGCCCCTGCCCCGCTGAGCACACCCGCCTGCACGCTCCGTCCCCTCCTATAGCCCATGCGCTCAGGCAAACACAGCACTTGAGACGAATCGGGCGTCGCCAATCTGACGGCCAACCTCTGCTTTCCCTGTGCCAGGCGCCCCCCTCATGACCGCGCGTACCCCTGCATGTCTTTTGCGAACCTGCCACCCCAACCCCACCGCCCCCCCCTACACCAGGCCGCGCCCGTGGTGGGCTTCTGCTTCAGCTTCCCCATGGAGCAGGCGGCGCTGGACTCTGCGAAGCTGAGCTTCTGGACCAAGGGCTTTGACGTGGCGGGGGTGGTCGGGAACGACGTTGTCAAGCTGCTGGCAGGTGGGTGGGCTCATGTGGGTGGGCGTGTGTGTGCGCGCACATGTCCGTGTGTGTGTTTGTGTATGTATGTATGTATGTATGTATGTATGTATGTATGTATGTATGTATGTATGTATGTATGTATGTATGTATGTATGTATGTATG
>NW_014010101.1:0-6178 GCF_000611645.1 Monoraphidium neglectum
CGCCCCAACCGCTCGCACACGCAGTCCCTGCCCCGCCTCGAACTGCTCGACGTCGCGCGCAACGCCCTCACTTCGCTCAGAGGCCTGGAAAGCCTCACAAACCTGCAAGCCCTCCGCGCCAGCCACAACCCCCTGGGTTCTCTGCCCTGCCTGACCGCCTTGACGCGCCTAACAGAACTCAGCCTGTCGAGCTGCCCCCTGTCCAGCCTCCGGACCGCTGACGTCATCGAGGACGGCGATGACGTCAGCCGCGAGGCGGCCGGGGCGGGCTCGGCGGCAGCGCGCGGGTGCGCTCTGCCAGCGGGCCTGCGGCGCCTGTCGCTCGCGCGCTGCGCGTTCCCGACGGCCGCGGCGGCCTGCGCGCCGCTCGGGGCGCTGGCGGCGCTCAAGGGGCTGTCGCTGGCCGGCAACCCGTTCACTGCGGCGGCGGCGCTGGCGCCCGGGGACACGTACCGCCCGGCGGCGCTGGTGCACTGCCCTTTGGCGCTGCGGGCCCTGGATTGTGATCCGGTGAGTGCGCTGAGACCCTGCGCCCCGTTTAACCCCCTCCCCGCTTGGACCCTTCTCCTTGCTCAATAGCAAGCGCCGCCTTGCGTCGCGCACGCCTCCCTCCGCTGCACGGGCGCATGCCTTGACCGCATGCCGAACCATGGGCTTGAGATTGAGCATGCGTTTGAGGCATCAGTTTGAGGCTGCGTTGAGCTGTCGGCAGACGTTGCACTCGGCAGCACGATGCAGCAGCTGAAATTCATGACAGCCATCGTAAGCAGATGTACACAGGGCCAACCATTGGCGGCCCACGTGGCCTGCTTGCGTGCACACGACGACCCATGACGGGCTTCATTACTTGATTGCAGGTGACACCCGAAGAGCGGGTCATGATGCTGCATGCGGCCCGCAGGCGCGAGCTTCAGTGCGCACGCGGCCTGCCGCAGCAGCAGCACCAAGCGTGCGCCTTTAGGTCAGGGCCGCCGGCCGCACCTGGACCGACGGGCGGGAGCGGCGCCTGCTGCTTGGCAGAGTGTGCAGCTGCGGCAGAAGCCGTGTGGGGGATGAAGGGGGGCTGCATGGCTGACGGCGCACCCCTGCCGTTGGCTGCGGGTACAGCTGACGCGCTGTCAGGCAACAGCTTGGCGGAAGCAGCAGCACGCGAGCGTCGTGCAGCGGCGGCGGCGGCGGCGCGGTCAGAGGGAGACGAGCAGCCGCGATACGAGCGGTCCTTCGCGTTCCCGCCGGCCGCCGCGGGCGGCCCGCTGCCAGACGCGCCGTCGCTGGGGCCGCAGCTTACGCCGCAGCTGGATGTTGATCTGTTTGATGGAGAGACCGCCCGGCCACCGCCTTGGGACCGGGAGGGGGGCGCCTGGGCCGCCGGGGGCGAGTCCACCGTGTCAGCTGCAAGCGCGGATGACGACCCACGGGAATCCCTGCGGTCAGCAGGTGATGACTCACGGGACTCTCCGCGATCTGCAGAGGAGGGCGGCTGCCGCGCGCCTGCCTCTGGAGGGGGGACGACAGAGGCCAACGGCGAGCGCGGTGGCGCAGCGGCTGGCTGCGACGGCGGGGCGCGGTTCCAGGGGCGCGGAGAGGAGGATTTCCTGGGGGCGGTGAGGGCGTGGGCGCGGCGCGGCGAGCGGCGCGGGGGCGGCGGGGAAGAGGGGCAGCTTCCGTGCAACCAGCAGCTGCGCGCGGGGTCAGGGGGCGGCGGCGGTGCCGGGGACGGCAGCGGCTCCCACAAGCCAAAGGATGCGGGGGCTGTCCAGGCGTCAAGACGGGCGACTGGCAGCCCGGACTGGGAGCCGATCAGTCAGAAGGAGCTGGAGGGAAGCTACCTGCATTCGGAGGGCCTCATGCTGGCGTCCAGGTGCGGCTGGTCGAGATTGAACCGACTGCCCAATTGCAGGGATTGGGTTGTGAATCGGCTGCCCACTGATACAAAAGCCCAACTGCGGGTCATTCTGAGGTTTTTCGATATTCTATAAGAGTGACCTACCACACGACAGGTCGCTGTGCCGTTTGGAAACAGGAACGTCCCGAGGTTTGACCGCCGCTTATCCTGTTTGACCGCAACACGCGCCTGTGAGGGACCCGCTCGCCCCCGCCCCCCCTGCAGGGACGCGGCCGCTGCCGCGCGCCGCCCCGCCGGGCGGCCCGCCCCCGGCGTCGCTTTTGACGGCCGCGCGCTGGCGCTGGCGGGCGGCGGCGCGCTGCAGGCGCTGCGGTCGCCATCGTACGCAGCGGTGTGCGAGGTCACTCTGAGCGACGTCGACTTCCGCCACGTGAGCAAGGATCTGAATTAGCACTTGCAGGATTTGGATTGTTATAGCGTCCCGCGGGAGCAAGAGCCGGGCTGGACTCCGAGCCGCCCTTTGAGCGCACCGCGCGCCGTTGTCGCAATCGCTGCGCCGGCTGCGCGCGTCCGCAAACGCGGCCCACGCACCCCCTGCCGATCGTGCTGACTTGGCGAGGCGCGCCGGCTGCTGGGTCTGGGTCGCGAGTCGATTGCGCGTCTGTGCATTGCGACGAACGCCGCACGCCCTCGTCTCCCTCGGCACAAACTCTGGCTTGACATCGCGCACCAAAAGCTCGTACACCGCGCGGCTGCCACCCGCCTTCCACCGCCGTCCCAGGTCGTCGCCGCCATGCCCGCGCTCGAGGCACTCCAGCGGCTTACGCGCCTGGCGCTGCACCGCACCCGCGTCGCGTCGCTGCCGGCGCTCGACACGCTGCTGCGGCTGCCGCGGCTGCGCGAGCTCGAGGTCGGCGGCAGCCCGGTCAATCGCTGCGCGCTCCTGCGGCCGTACGTGGCGCACAGGTGGGTGCGGCTGCCAGCGCATGGGCGCAAGGCAGGCCGGGGCTGGCCGCAAACTCAGCTCAGTGCCGCCCCCCAAGAATGCCTGCACGCCTTTCTTTTGGCTGGATGCTTGTGCACGCAATGTGCTGATCCCACACAAACCATACCCAACCTCGGCTGCCATGTTTGTCTGGCAGGCTGCCTTGGATCTCGTGTTTCAATGGGCAGGCAGTGACTCGACAGGAGAGGGAGGAGGGGGGGCGCGTCTTTGGGCCGGTGGATGAGGAACTAGCGGCTGGCCTGGTGAGGGAGGGGGCAGGCTGGGGAGATGCCGTATTGGTTTGACGCGTGCGCGCACATGCACGTGAGCGCATGTGAGAGAGAGAGGGAGAGAGAGAGAGAAAGAGAGAGAGAGAGAGAGAGAGAGAGAGAGAGAGAGAGAGAGAGAGAGAGAGAGAGAGAGAGAGTGTGTGTGTGTGTGGTTTTCTGTGCGAGTGTGCAGGCAGCAAATGAGCTGAGTGTTGTGGTGGGCAGCCAACACCAATCAAGTCCGCAGCCGGGCTTTTGATGCGCCCCTGGGTGCCTGCCAGCCACACACGTTCAAGCTTTCACTTTGCCCTGCGAAGCGTCGGCCACACCAACTGTCGGGCCACGCCTGCTCTCAGGTCATGCCAGGCCAGCGGGCCGCCCTCGCGGCGGCAGGCCTGCCGACGCCGCCGGGCGCTGCCGGCAGCTGCGAGCCGCCGCCGCGGCGGGGCTTGGGAAGCGGCGGCGGCGGCGACGGCGGCCAGGGCACGTCCTCGCTCATGCGGCGGCAGCAGCAGCAGCAGCAGCAGCAGGCGGGAGGAGGGCGGTGGTCGGGACCACCGGGAGGCTCGTGGCTAACTGGTGTACTTGCGCATGCCTCAGGCGGCACGGCGCTGGCGGCTGTGTGCGAGGGCGGCTCGAAGCCTGCGCGGGCGGGGGCACGCTTTGCCGAGGGTTGGGCCGTCGATGCGCGCAAGGTGCAGGCCGGCCTTGTGGTCGCATCGGATGTCTGGGGGCCGGCGCTGGTGGAGAGGTGTGTTGAGGAGGGCTGGAGGGGCCACTTCAACCTGCCGCCTGCTACTTGATTGAACAAATGGGTGCCGCAGGCCGCCCGCTCTCGCACTGCCGCCTGCCCGTGCGGCTGTGTTTCGCCGAAAACCCCTTGATGGGTGCATACGGTAGCTGCAGGGCAGACCGAACCTTTGTGGTGTGCAATTTACAGCTTGGAGCCAGCGATGCCGGGTTTTGGCGCGAACAACGGTGCAGTGCAGCAATGAAGTGGGACCGACGCCGTCCCTGGAAGATGGAAGAAACCGCCCTGCGTGAAAAAGCCAGGGCTTGCCGGAAGCATCTCCTCAGCGTGGCGAGCCCGCATTGAGTACCTGGCTGGGACGCCAAGCCATTGAAAGGTTGTGCCTGCGTGCCAGTATACTGAATTCAATTGTCCAAAAGGTGCTCGTGTACGTGCTTATCAGCATGGCCGCAATGTTGTGTGTAAAATGGTATATTAAAGTGCTTTTTGTGTTTTTTTCGATGCGTCATATGTGTGTGTGCGTGTGTGTGATCCTTTAAGCACCCTGTAGCAACCGCGGCAGATGCACGCATTGATGCTCAAAAAATCACGCGTGGGTCCGAGGTCCCCTGCAAGTTCAGAAATAAGAGAGCAAGCATGATTTGAGCGGCAGCCAGATTGACTGCACCACACACGCACGAGAGGGCGCCGGCCCCGACGCGGCGTGCAAGGCGCGCGCGGACAGAGGACCGACCTATCCCCTTGCTCTTGAGGCGGGAGGGGGGCGCACCGCAATTAGGGTGGGGGAACAACTCGAAAGTAGGCCTGAGGGTTGAACGACCTAAAGGTGGTCGGTCAACCGCAGGCGGGAAGCCAACACGAAAGCCGGGACGAATGGGCGGCCCGGTCCTCAGGGGAACAGGCGGCGGCGCGGCGCGCAGGTTGCGCGCGCTGCGGGGCGCACCGCGGCCGTTGCCGGCGGCGCGCGCGGGAGCGCAGCCGGGGGGGCGCTCTGCCGAGAAATAAGCGAAGCTTTATATGCGTCGTTGCAACAAAGGTGTTGCAAAAGAGCGTCAGGGAGTAGCCATGAGTTCCGCCAGCGTGTGACGCGCTCAACCCTCGCAAGCGCCATTCGCAGGCCCAAACACTTGCGCCAATCGAGCCGGTGGGTGCGGAAGTCGTGCGCCGCCACTTGTTTGGCAGGCATGGCGGGTGGGTGTACAAATAGGGCGGCGCTCCTTGCGCACGGCCGGCGGCATTCGAGGGTTGGTTCGCCGCGGGTTTGGTCGCGATCGCTCGCTCGCGAGTCGAGCGGCGACACGTGCCTGTTGTGGTGTGCAAATAGGTTGCCCAAGCACACACACGCACATACACACACACACACACACACACATGCACACAAACGCATACATGCATGCACACACACACACGCGCGCGTGCGCGCACACACACGCGCAAGGCGGCGGAAGCCGCGGCAGGCCAATGCTGTCGGACCCTGAGCGCGTCGCGCCACGCGGCTGAAGACGCGTCGCGGGCTCGCTTGGGTTGCCAGGTGGTTCCCAGCGAAAAGCAGTGTGTGTTTCAAAGTTGATGCCCACAAACAAGGCGCAAAAGGCAGAAGGGTCCCTACGTAGTGCTTGGTTTGCGGCGCAGTGCATCTGCCGTGCAGGTGCACATGCCGATTGCTGCAATGCGCGCGGGCACAGGAAGGGGCGCGCATCCTGTGCAAAGCCCGGGGCCGGTGAGGTCAGCCCTGCACAAGCGGATCACGCGGCAGAGGAAGAGGCGCAAGCAATAAAGCGGGATCTCGCATGGCGCGAGGCCCCCTCTCGGCTGTCCCTCTTCAAAAGATGTGCAGGCGGCGCCGGCCCAGACTCAGGGCGCCGCCACGTGCGACGCGCATCTCTCCTCTTTCATATGCATCCGAGGATGCGCGTGATGGTGCGTGGTTTGCCAAAATTCGGTGGCGGCGCGGAATCGACTGCGCCGCCCTAGCCTGACAAATCCTTGACAGCGAGGGCGCCAGCTCGCAGACCGCAGCGCACACTCCCCGTCCCAGACACGCTGCTTGCAACACACCCACCACCGCTGTGCTCAGCGCCGCGGCCCGGCGAGCAGGAGCGGGCGCAAGGGCGAGCAGCGTCATCAGCCGGCGGCCGAGTAGACTCGCAGGATTGCAGCGACGGGTGCGTTGCACAGCGGGCACGGGGCGCCGATCTTGATGGGTGCCGCGCAGGTGCGGCACACGCAGCGGTGGACGCTGGAATCGTGGATGAAAACGACCTCCCGAGAATTCTTCTTGCAAATAATGCACTTCTCATTACCCTCCGGCTTCCCACCGCCGGCGG
>NW_014010100.1:0-2801 GCF_000611645.1 Monoraphidium neglectum
GGCTTGACGGCGGCGGCGGCGGCGCGCGCACGCCCGAGCAGCGCGAGGCGCACCAGGCGGGCGTGTCGCGTGCGGCCGCGCACAAGGCGTCGCGCCGGGAGCAGCTCGCGGCGCGCGACCCGCGGCTCACGGGCGGCATCCAGCCGACCCAGGAGGAGCGCGCCGCGATGGCGGCCGGCGTCAAGCGCAGCTTCGCGCGCGCGGAGGCGCTGGCGCCGGGCGAGTGGGAGCGCCTCAAGGCGGAAAGCCTGCGGGACGACTGGATCGCGAAGGTCGGCCGGCGCGGCGCCACAAAGGAGCTGGCCGAGGCAATACAGACGGCTTGGCGGGGCCG
Organism: Monoraphidium neglectum; assembly: GCF_000611645.1. Classification (NCBI taxonomy): domain Eukaryota; kingdom Viridiplantae; phylum Chlorophyta; class Chlorophyceae; order Sphaeropleales; family Selenastraceae; genus Monoraphidium; species Monoraphidium neglectum. The sequence continues at coordinate 335 of NW_014010100.1, forward strand.
CGAGGTGGTGAAGCTGCGGGTGCACGACGACAAGAGCGCGCGCAAGAGCGTGCTGCCGCGGCTGAACCTGGTGCTGCGGGAGCTGGAGGAGCTGAGTGGGGGGGTCCTGATTGACGTGCAGGGGACCAGCATATGGCTGTACAGGTGAGAGCGGGTGTTTGGGCGGGACATTGAGGGGGAGTGTGTGTGGTGTTGCGTGCGTGTGTGTGGGTTGTGTGTGTGTGTATGTGTGTGTGTGTGTGTTCTGGAGGATGTTCTGGGGGTTTGGATGTTGATCTCAGAGCTGGACGTCGGGAGCGGATTGCGCATGGGTGGGAGAGAAGTGCGTGAAGGGAGGGCGAGAACGGGCGCCAGGCAGGCGGCTGCCAGCTACCGCGGGCGCAGTCCGAACGCGCTGCCGCCGAGGGAGTGCACGCGTGGCTGGCCGCCCCAGTCGTGCCCCCCCCATTTCTAACGCGTGCGGGCAGCAGGTATCCCACCCCCAACCCATCGGCGGCCTCCCTCCCCAAAAATCCCCCCCTGTCTCCAGGGGCCCAGACTTTGTGCCGCCACCTGTCAAGCCGCCGGAAAAGATCGAGCCCTCTGCGCTGCTGCAGCCTCACGGCAGCCCGCAGGGCGCCTGGCGGGAGCTCGGCGGCCGCCGCTGCTACGAGGCCGGCTCGGCGGCGGCGGGGCCGCCCGTGGTGCTGCTGCAGGACCTGTTTGTGGTGGAGAAGGACACGCCCGCGCTGATGCAGGTGCGGCTGCGCGGCGCGGCGTCGCACGCACGCACGTGTGCCCGGCGGATGCAGCCCAGCGCCTGCCAACGTGGACGAGCCCGTGAAAAAAGGCCTTCAAGCGCTCGCCTGCCTTCCTTCCAACCAGTCAACACACCCCCCCCTCCACACGCTCTCACGGCCTGCGCCCGCCCGCCTGCCAGGCCGCCGACCGCCTGGCTTCCGCTGGCGGCCTGTGGGTGATCATGCCGCAGCTGCTGACCCAAGAGGACGCCTGGCAGCGCGAGCGCTACCCGCCAGAGAGCGTCTGGAAGAACCGCTTCGCAGACTGGCTGCGCATCGGGCCCGGCAACTGGGCGGCCCACAAGGAGACCGTCGGGGCGGTGGTGGCTGCGGCGCTCGAGGAATCGCAGCAAGAGCGGCCCGGCGGCGGCGGCGAGGGCGCGGGGGCGGGGGCGCCGCGGTTTGCGGTCGCGGGGGTGGGCTGGGGCGCGCTGCTCGCGGTGTGGGCCGGCACCGACGGCGGGCTGCCGGAGGGCGTGCCCGCGCCGGCGGCGGTGGCGGCGGTTGCCCCGCAGCTTCATGACCAGGACGAGAAGCTGGCGGAGGTGCTGGCTGTTCCCCTGGTGATACTGCCGTCCAAGTATGACAACATGGACAAGCTCCAGGTGGGTGGGGTGTGTGTGTGCGCGCGCGCGTGCGTGCGTGTGTGTGTGTGTGTGTGCGCGTGTGTGCGCGTGTGTGCTTGTGTGTGCGTGTGTGTTCGTGTGTGTTCGTGCAAGTGTGTGTGTGTGTGTGTCAATGTGTGTGTGTGTGTGTGCGCGCGCGTGTGTGCATATGTGTATGCGCGCACGCGTGCATGCGTACAGGGAGGGGCTTCTGGGAGAGTCTGGCAGGCCGAGGTTGCAACGGGACGGGGAGAGGGTCACCAATAGTAAAAGCAGGCCACAGCTGGAGTCGGGGCTGGGGATGACATCAGCAGCAGCAGCCAGTCACAGCTTGGCGGCTCTTCGGCCCGGCAGAACCTGGGCGGTGATGCGTTCCTGTGCCAGCAGCGCGGGCCTTTGCACCTGTCGCCCGTGCCAGGGTGCGCCCGCAGGAGATCTCCTTCGACGCTGCTGAGGCCCTTCGTGTGGGATGCGCCAAGCGTCGTCCGCGCCCCCTGTCGTCCCCACTGCACCGGCCCTTCCCTACCCCTGCCGCCCCGCCCCGCCTCGTGGCCCCCTCGTACCCCACCCACTCACAATCCCCTTTCCCCCCGCCGTGCAGGTGTACCTGTCGTCCAGGAAGGAGGTTTACCAGCGCTGCACCTTCAAGCGCTTCGGCCACTGCCTCCCGGGCCTCTTCAGCTGGGCCCCCGTGTTCACGGCCTACGACCCCGCCTCCACCACCAAGGAGGGCAGGAAGGACGTCAAGGCGGTCGCGCAGGCCAGCGCCATGCTGGACCTGGCGGCATCGTTCCTGCGGCGACACCTGGACGGGGAGGGGGGCGGGGAGGCGGGCGGCGGTGGCTCAAGCAAGGAGGAGGGCGGCGGCGGCGCGAGCGAGGACGGTGAGGGTGCCAGCAGTGGTGAGGCAGTTGCGTGAGAGCCCGGCTGACATACGCCAGGTGCGCTGCCCCTCGCCTGCCAGCTTTGTGGTGCAGCGGCGGCATGTGCTGTAATGAGACCTATGTATCTGGAGGTTTGACATTTGATCCAGCCGTTTAGAATGCAGTCAAGTGGACAGCAAGTGGAGCAGCTGGGCTGATG
>NW_014010100.1:3305-4288 GCF_000611645.1 Monoraphidium neglectum
ACGTAGGTTACGGTTCTAGTAGTTACGGCGCAGTGCTCGCTTAGGGCTCAGCGACCCAGGGCATAGCCGAATCCGCCCCTCAGCCCCTGTGAACCGGCACAGAAATTCGGCGCGCTGTAAACATGCATATGCACGCCCCTAGAAATACGGACGGAAGCCGGGTGACCCGCGGCGGCCCGGATCGCGCCACGATCGCGCCGGGATCTCGCCGCCGCGGCGCGCGTGCGGGACGCAGGCGCGGCTGGCCGCGCGGGCGAGGGGGATCGGGACGGTGCGCTGCACGCTGAGTGCCGGTCGCCCCCCACATACGGCGCGTTTCCTGCGCGCGACCGCGGTGGGGGGCTGCGACCGGCGAGTGACAGGGGGTGACACAGGGTGATCCGTGCATCACAGGCGCTTCAGCCTTCCAAGTGCCTTTCGACATGCGAGCGGCGAGAGATTACGCGTGCGACCTGGGAATGACACACAACTGAACTGTAACAGACCAGTGGGCGTGCAGAGCGCATCGCCGCCCGTGTAGCTGTCTTCCCCGGGTGACTCCGCACTAAAAGCGCGTAAAGTCTAAAGTCTTAAAAGACGATGTTGTGGTCCGGTCGTCACATGAAACCCGGTTGGCGGCCGAGTGATCCCGGGGGCGATCATGATCAGCAGCCTGCAAACGCGCCTCTGAATTGCTGCACGTTCGGTCGCGTGCGTGTCGCACTTATGCCGGTTATCCTGTCACCAAGCAAGCCGTTCGGAAACGAGGTGTGCAAGGCGTCAGCGATCAAGAGGGCACCCCAAACGGGAAATTCGAAGCAGCACACGCAGCCAGGTACCCAAGCAGTCAGTAGTCCCTGTGCAAATGACCATCAGCGCCTTCCCGTCCACATCACGGACAGCTGCAGACCCGTGCAGATCAGCAGCATCGACGATGCTCACGAATGCGACAGCCTGACCGCGACTGCATCCCCATTACAATTGCACGTACTATCACCACCTTT
>NW_014010100.1:4864-7256 GCF_000611645.1 Monoraphidium neglectum
GTATTCGTTGCCACAAGTACCACCTGCAGCAAGTCCCTGGCCGGGGTAGAGGGGTGAAAGACCGCAGGGGTTGGTCTTTTGGAGGCGATGCTGCCCTAGATTAAACCCCGCCCTACAACACCTGACGTTGATGCGTAATGGTCACAGTGGCGCTGAGTAATCGCACAAGTCGCAGCAGCGCCTGCCTGATGTGCAGCTGCCAGTCCGTGATGAGTTGGCTGTTTGCAGGAATAATCTGCCATGCCCATGACTTCGTAGGACTGCACCGCAGCTTCAAGGCTGCCTTGATGACATGTAGTGGTAAAATCTGAATCTGAGGTCAATAGAAACTGAATACGTTGCTTCACAGTGGCTGGAGCCTGTTGCGCTGCATGCGCTTGCTCGTGTGCGGATGTGTGCTCTACCTCTTGCTGGTTCCGCCCTCTGCATCGGCACCTGAATGGCACCTGCGACCCTTCCTGTACCGGGACGATACCTGTCCAACTAGTCAGCTACAATACACTCACCGCATCATGTGCTGTTTTGATATACGGTGGAGCGACAGTTGCTTGATCATCGGCAGTGTGCGCGCTGATCTAGCCGAGCTCACATAGGATCACAGAATCTAAGCACCCACGCGTTCTAAAGTTTTTGATCTCAGTTGGTTACCTCAGGTGGTTACACGTCGGGGTTGATAGCTGTCAAAGCGCAAGCGCAGCAGCAAGTGCGCACGCGGCGCAGGGGCGATCCTCCCCAGGCTAGCGCCTGTGTGAAGTCGATCCAGTACAATTATCAAAAAGTAGCTGGCATACATTTCGCTCGGCCACGGGAGTGGCGTTGCCGCCAGGCAGCCCCTGTGCCCTGAGCCCGCGGCACTCGCTGCTGGGCGTGGCGCACTGCCGTGATGCGCAAACGCGACATTGCCATCGTGTTGCTCTCCTGCTTTGGCCTCTTCTTGTCCCTGGAGAACGAGGGCTCTATATCCTTCCGCAAAGCATGGTGAGTGGCGCTGCGCCCGCCAAGCCTCGCCCATCTAGCAGCCACGGCTTGTGCACCAGGCACCCGGGTGCAGGGCCCTCTCGTCTCCCTCCTGCTAGCCGGCACAGCACGCGCGCGCACACACTTCACACACACACACACACACACACACACACACACACACACACACACATGCTCAAGCTTCCAGCCGCATCACACATCACTCCCACCCCTCTGCCCAACCAACACGTCTTGCTGGTGATTCCGCGTTGCGGCCAGGCTCCACCCGATCAGCCACGAGGGCGGGAAGCTGGCGGAGTTTGATGCGCAAGACAGCCTGCCAGCGCCTGTGGTGGTGAGAGGGGGGGACCGCGGCCGCGGAGCGGAGCGGTGCTAGCAGGCTGGTGCGACAGCAGTCTGTTTCGACAAGCCCGTGTCAGGGAGGGGGCCGCAGGAGTGGTGGACCCTCGTGCTGGGGCTGGGTGGCTTTGCATCCACCCCTGATTGGCGCGTGTTGGATCACTAGCCGTACCAAAAACGTGGCGGCCGACGCGCGGGATGAGCAGATGCTGTTCTCAAGTCTTTAGCTGACTGATGCAGCGCCCACTGAGCGGCGCAACTCAGCGGCCTCGGCACGGTTCTCCGCAAATAGTGAATGCGCCTCACCATTTACGCCTGCGCCCGGCCCCTCCTCCATGCAACCCCCGGCAACAAGGTTGATTTGAATGGTGACGGTGATCTGGAGGTGGCGGTGGTGACGCATGACTACAACCTGCAGGTGGATGCACCTGGTTGTGTTCGCGCTTGCATGTGTGTGTTGGGTGGGTGGGTCTTTTGAACTGTGTAGTGGGTGGGTCGTGTGCTGGGGTGTGTGTGCTGGTGATGTGCGTCCGTGATTAGGCATACCAGGCGTGTGCACGGATGCACGTATTTTGTGTGCGCGTGTGTGTGTGTGTGTGTGTGTGTGTGTGTGTGTGTGTGTGTGTGTGTGTGTGGCCGCACAGGTCTACACCCCTGAATCCTGTCCACCGACCCGCCCTCCTCCCCACCACCACCCCCGCTCCCCTCATCCCACCTCCGTTGCAGCTGCTGAAGCCCCAGCCCCCCGGGCGCGCGGGCGAGGGCTTTGCGGAGGCGGCGGTGCTGGCCCAGGTGTCGCTGCTGCCGGCCAAGGTCACCCTCGGTCTGGACAGGCACCCGGTGGGCGGGGACGGGGCGCTGCAGGGCCTATGGCTGGCACGCAAGTGCGGCTTGACGATGGTGCCATGCCGTTTGTTCTGTATGCAGTTGTGTGGAGGAGCCGTTAGTGCGCTCACGCGCCGCAGCGGTTGCCCTGTGCGAATGCAAAGCCTCTACACACTGCCACAGGGGTCCCTTGTCACCTCATTCATTGGCAAATCCCTGACCCTGAAACAACCACCACATGGAATCCGAC
>NW_014010099.1:0-6172 GCF_000611645.1 Monoraphidium neglectum
GGCTGCGAGGACAGCCTCTCCATAAGCAGGCGGTGTTGGCTCTCAGCTATGTCATACACCCTGTCCAGGTCATAATCCATAGTGTACTTTAGTTCTACCACATGAATAGTCTTGAGCCCCCATTCAGGCTCCTTCGGCTGCTCCTCAATCATTGTGTCCGGGCGGCTGAGCCTGCAGCTATCGGGCTGTAGGTGTCGGCGTATTCAACCCTGTCAGGAATGGACCATTCCGAATGGTTTGTGCAACTATCAAGAACGGTGTGTCGTCGCTGGCGTCGGCGCTGGGGACCGCCTTCCCCGCGAGTTATAATCAAAATTTGAACACAACCAAACAGCCCTGCGTCGATGTGGCTGTATACTGTCCCAAAAATACAGGCACGCAGCAGAAGAGCAGTGAGTGTCTGCAATGGTGCTGCATCGTTGATGGGGGGTGGAAGAAGCTCCGCCGATGTGCAGCAATGCACCCAGGATACTCTACAATGTGTGCTTGCGTCAGATCATGCTGCCTGTGTAAGTGGCACGGTTGTCTTGCACGGGCTGCCTCCGCTGCTGCAGGCGACCCAAAACATGAAGAATACTTGGGGATGCAAGGTTTGCAACTTTTCATGTTACAGTATTGATTGAGCACATGCAATTGGCGATGACAAGTCGCACTGGCTGCGCTGCGGAGCACCATTCACAGCCATGGGACCTGGCAAGCACCTGCGGAGCTGTAGGAATCCTGACCCCCAGACCGCTTGCTTTACTTGACTTCGACCGTCACTTGAATTATCATTCACATCAACATCATTGAGTGTTGAATGCCCTTCTCACCCCGCAACCCCACACACGCAAACACCAACGGTGCAGCAGCAAGTGCTGTTGCAGCGCCGCAAGGCCCCCCACTGCCGCTATGGCGCACTCCCGGCTTCGAGCTAACGTCCCGGGAATCCCACGCTTTCCATTCAGGTGAGACCCTGGGCCAGGGCAGGGGTCCCGCGGTCAAACCGTCAGGATTGATGGGGGATGCAGGCACACACAGGCTTGTAGGGTGGTGGGTAGGTGGGTGCTAGCATGAGGCGCTTGACGACATGCAGCAACAGGTTCCAACAGCATTCAAAAACGTGCAGGCATACCTAACGCTTGGGCGAAGAAAATAATGGCAGGGGTCAAGCACAGAGATGTGGCTCAACCAATCGTCCCTCGGGACAAGGCAGGGGACACAAGTCTGCAAACACTCCGTCGTCCACAGACCCGATGTAGTCGTGGGGCGGCAGGGGGGGTGAGGCTGCCCGCGGTCGTCTTGTGGGACTTACCGCACGGCGGCCGCAGCTGCCCAAACCACCGCATTGAATGCTGCGGGCGTGAGCATAGCAGCGAAGGGTGCGACCAAAGGGGCAGCAAAAGCGACCTGCTGCCACTGTCAAGGCTTGCCATGTGCGCCGTGTCTGCCACCCTCTCTTGATTTGCTACACGGCTGGCACAAACACCAAACCAAGCCAGGGCTACAGCACAGCTTCAGAGTTACTGACAGGGCAACGCAGCTCATTCTGGCAAGGTCACGCAACCGCCACGGAGCAGGCGTGACAAGCAAGCGCTTACCCAAACGCGAAACAAGCCCCAGGCGACGTGATAACCCAGGTGCCCCACTATGATCACAAAAAGCGATATGATGCGGCCCGTTTCCAATGAGCCGACGATACAGCAGACATCGCCGCGTTGCGCGCGCAGCACCATGGTCAGACGATGCCGGCCGATGAGACGATGGCGCGCTTGAGGGGCCGGTTGAACCCCTTCTCAGCGACGGTGGCGCGCTTGTCCCCGATGGCCTTCCCTGCCTCAAAGAACGGCTGCGGTGGCAGGCAGGAGGGCCATAGGGGGAGGGGCCGTCAAAGAAGGGGCTGAACGCTCAGAACCCCGGAATCAACGCGGCGGGGCGCTGGCGAGAAGCACGATTTTCGGGTGGCAAATGGGCAGAGCGGTGGCAGGCGCAACGCGACATCACTTGCGTAAAAAGCCTCAGAGTGAGGACGTAGGCAGGAAACTTGTCCGAACGTGCAGGCATGCTGCCTGAACCTCTCACACAGGTGACCTCGGCCCAAGGAAGCAGCACATGCAACAGGACAGTCACCCACACAACCACGCGGCCCCCTCCACGTCCCCCCCCCTCAGACCTTATCGAACCAGTCGTCGCGCGGCTTGGCCCGCGGCAGCGACGCCAGCGCCGCCACCACGTCGTCCATGCCGCCCACCACGCGCCCCACCACCAGGTTGGTCGCGTCCAGCTCGGGCGCGGGGCCCAGGGTGATGGTGAAGGCGGAGCCGTTCGGGGCCTCCCCGGCCACGTTCTGGACGGTCACCTTGGGCACGGCGTTTGGGTGGTGCCGTGGGACGCGGGCGTGTGGTGCCGGGTCATCCGCATTGACAGGCCTGGGCGCAGCTCCCGTTCGGGGTGTGGCGCTCCATCTCCTGGGGGCGGAGCAGCCCCACTGCCAACCTTCACCACTTACGTTGGATAGTTTGTGTACCAACTTCAAAGTTCCTTAATGCCTCATATTCATCTCAACTCAAATCCGAAAGCTTGGCATTCAAATCAGCCTCGACCGCACCCCAAGCCACCTACCAGCTTCCCCCGAATAGCGACCAGCTTCTCGGTGACTTCCCGCTCCTTCTCGAGGCCGACGATGATGCTCACCAGCCCCGCTGCGTCGTGGCGCAGCGCAGCGGGCGACGCCATCTCCTCCTCCAGCGCCTTGGGGTGGGGGCAGGGGTGATTTCAGGGCTGGGCACGGCGCGCAGCCGGCATATCTTGCATGCGCCATGGGGCAGCGGGCGCGATGCCAGTTCTGTTGTGCATGCTTCGGCACGCCATGCCATGTAGTCAACGCGCAAAGGGGCGGCGCCAGTGCATTTGGCCCAATTACCACGGCGCAGTTTATACTGGGGCCAAGCGAAACAAAGTGGCTCAGGCAGGCAGGAGGAGGTTGGGTGGGGTGCGGCTCACCTGCGTCGAGTCGCCGCCGGCAATGGGCGAGTAGCCATCAGCAGAGTACGAGAGCGACTTGACGCCCTCGCAGCGCACAAACGCCTCCGTCACGCGGTCAAACCTTGGGATGATGGGGCGAAGTGCAGGGTAGTGCGGCAGTTGCGGATTGTGGTTGATACTTGCTATGCGGCGAGCTGCTGCCGAGATGCTATAGCGTGCGGGCGCTGAACTTGGCAATGCCACCCCTGCCTGGTCGCCTGTTGAATGCAGCCTCTGCCGCTGTCGTGCAAGCACCTGCTGCCTTCATCAGCGGCAGCAGGTCAGGATTTGCTGTCCCTTCGGAGCACACGCCTTGGGCTGCTCAGGCGCGGCCGCTCACCTGGCCAGCCTGTAGCCGACCCCCTGCTTGCCCTCGGACAGGTCAGCAAACCGCTGGGCGCCAACAGGCGCAACGGCCGGCAGCAGCTCGATAGTAATGCGTCCCAGCTTCTGACCCTCCAACTTCACATCCAAATAGACCTGTCGTACGGAAATCAGGGTGAGCGTTGGGCGGTCGTACACTTTGCGAACCAGTTTGAGGGAAACGCCGCTTCATGTGTCAGGTGGAGGTGGGGGTGGGGAACAGGAAGTCCATCGTTTGAGCGCAGGTGTCTGCTGGCCTGCTGCCAATGTGCCGAGCGCAGAGAGCAACCCCTGCCCTGCCCCGTCGTGGCACGGTTGCGATGCTGTGCCTCCCGCGCCCCGGAGCCGCACCGTCTGCCCGGTGCGTGCGCTGCTGCTGGCAACTGGGGCGGGGGCCACCTCTTCCACTGCCGCAGCCACGGGCGCCTCCACCGGAGCGGCCTCCACCTCCAGCGCCGCTGCGATTCCCTCATCATCTGCGTAGGCTGGCTTAGCCACCAGCAGGAGGGCGGACGCCACAGCACCCTCGATCAGCACGCGGCGGTTCGGCGCAGCGGCGCTGCACGGGGCGGGCCCTCTCAAATGCGGCCGCTGCGCCGTAAAGGGCGCATGGCGCAGTGTGCGGGTGGAAGATGACAATTGGGTGGCGGGCACGGCCCGAGGGGGCTGCATTGTGTCTCAGCGCGCTGGGACGACCCGGGCGCGGAAATGAGATCTTTTGATCGTGTTGTGGCTACAGCACTGGTCAAACTCTTGAGTGTGACGAAAAAACACAAGAAATCACCTCATTGTGTCAGGCGTGCAGCTAGGCCCTGCTGATGCTGTAGGCACAGTGAAGGTGTCACCAACCGGCACCCTGAAGTCATCAGGGGCATTTGCTCAATGCTGGTTGCCCGTGCCTCTCAACTCAAACAGTTGTGCTTGCTTGCCCGTGCCATACCGTTGGATCTTAACTTGACGGTGCCATACCAGCAATTGTACTTCATAGTATGGCATGGCAACACAGGCTCGGGCTTTGGTGTATGGACAGTTGACCGGCGCATGACTGCTGTGTAGGATATTTACCGAGTGTTCATGTATTTGTTGAGTTGACAGTAGAAAGATGCAGGCAAAACTCTGTGACTGTCAACAACAGTTGATCCATCTAACAAGATGCCGGCCCGTTTCATTGCACGCATGGTGGATGCTGGTGGAACAGGAGAGCCCTGGGACAAAAAGGTTCCGCCATGTGAATGCTAATGCAGCGATTTTGCCCAACAACAGACGTGTTTAATTCACAGGCGGCCCCCACGTTGACCACCGCGCCCTGGTGCCTCATGCATCATAGGCCACAACACAAATCTGTGGATGGCCCGCGAACGCCGTTTTGGATGTGAAGATTGGCATATTAGCAATCTCAGCACATTCAAGGAGCTGTATGTTGTCCTGGTGGCTGGCCGTCCTCAGTCTGTACAGGTGGCGGTGTCACCTGGTCACGCCGCACTTGCACGAGCGAGCCCCAATCAACAGTCAAGAGCTACCATTACTTGCAGCACTCGCATTTGCAGCTGTAATCAAACAAACATATAAGCGCCGGTAGTCAGCCGTTTCAGGCCGGTCCCACGCCAGGCCGTCGATCATGGGGCCAAAGTCGAAGGCCAAGTCGCCCAGGCCGCCGACACAGGAGATCGGTGAAGACGTGAGTGATGATGGCAGATAACTTGTGTGTCGTTGTCGGGTATGCACCCCTTCGGGACAGCGGACTGATCTGCGCCACCCGCGCCATGCGGGAGAGCCTCCTCATACACATTGGTCGCGTGAGGACATTACATTGCCCTACGTCACAACGGCGGCGTGCAACATGCAGCCAGCATGCCTGCCGGGTGGAGTCGCGAAGCCGTGCGCCGCCAATGCAGCCGGCGCCATGCCACAGCGGCGGCAGCTGGGCGGCGCTCTGCCGCGCTGCGTGCAGGTCCAGAACCCCTCCTCCCCCCATAACACAGGTGCTCACCAAGGTCACCGCTCTGAAGAACGAGGGCAACAAGTGCTTTGCCAAGCGCGACTATGAGTCGGCGCTGGAGCAGTACGAGACGGCCGCCCAGCTCCTGCCGGAGGCGGCGCCGGAGCGGGTGGACCTCATCTGCAATAGGGCGGCCTGCTACTACCAGATGAAGCGGTGGGTGGCCGGCCGGGGTACGAGGAAGCAGGCATGCCGGGACCGTGCCCACACCGGCAGCGCCAGCCCGAGGAGCCGTCGGCGTGAGCGCGCATGGCGGACCTGCTGCTGGAAAGCGCGCTCGCAATAGCAAGGGCCCCGTGCCACGGCTTGCCCCCCCTGCCAAAACCGCAGCTTTAAAGATGCGGCGAAGGAGTGCACGTCTGCGCTGGAGCTGAACCCCTCGAGCGCCAAGGCGCTGCAGCGGCGCGCGCGCAGCCTGGAGCAGCAGGGCCTGTACAAGCAGGCTCTTGCGGACATCCAGGCGGTCAACAGGTGGGTTTGACCGGGCCTCCCGGAGGGCCGCAGGGGCGGCGTGCACCCGGGTCGATGCGGAATCCTCGTGATCAGAACTTTCGCCGCTCAAGTAACGGCAGCGGCTGAGCACGTAGCAGCTGGAGTAGGGAAGCGCCAGGTGTCGTCACGACGGCGACGGCAGGGGGCGCTGCTGCCACAGCAGCCGCCGCAGCTGGGACGGCGGTGCCCAGGCAGCTGGACGGGTGGTCGAGTCTCGCTTGCCAGGCGTGCCGACCCGTGCCCGCCCGCCCACGCACGCGTCCATCCGCAGGTCCGAGGCGGCAACCGACGAGTCCCGCGACACCGAGCGCCGCC